>NC_052318.1:7500-15000 GCF_016432855.1 Salvelinus namaycush
ATTGTTTAAATGTATGTACAGTACCAGTCAAAAGTTTGGACAGACCTACTCATTCAAGGGTTTTTCTTTATTTTTACTATTTTCTACATTGTACAATAATAGAAAAGACATCAAACTATGAAATAACACATATGGAATCATGTAGTAACCAAAAAAAGTGTTAAACAAATCAAAATACATTTTATATTTGAGATTCTTCTAAGTAGCCACCCTATGCCTTTCATGGTTTCTCATGTTTTCTCATGTTTTCTCATGTTTTCTCATTGTTTCTCATGTTTTTTTCGTGGTTTCTCATGTTTTCTCATGGTTTCTCATGTTTTCTCATGTTTTTTCATTGTTTCTCATGTTTTCTCATGGTTTTTTCATTGTTTCTCATGTTTTCTCATGGTTTTTTCATTGTTTCTCATGTTTTCTCATTGTTTCTCATGTTTTCTCATTGTTTCTCATGTTTTCTCATGTTTTCTCATTGTTTCTCATGTTTTCTCATGGGTTTCTTATGGTTTCTCATGTTTTTTTCATGGTTTCTCGTGGTTTCTCATGTCTTATTCCGTTTCTTGTTTTTCTTTGTGCCTTTTGTAAATGAGCAACGAGGTGTCACCATTAGATTGAGGTTATTTTTCTAGACATGTTTTTTTGTTTTTTTAAACAGCTTTGCATACTCTTGGCATTCTCTCAACCAGATTCACGTGGAATGCTTTTCCAACAGTCTTGAAGGAGTTCCCACATATGCTTAGCACTTGTTGGCTGCTTTTCCTTCACTCTGCGGTCCAACTCATCCCAAACCATCTCAATTGGGGTGAGCTCACGTGATTGTTGAGGCCAGGTCATCTGATGCAGCACTCCATCACTCTCCTTGGTCAAATAGCCCTTACACAGCCTGGAGGTGTGTTTTGGGTCATTGTCCTGTTGAAAAACAAATGCTAGTCACCACTAAGCACAGACCAGATGGGATGGCGTATCGCTGCAGAATGCTGTGGTAGCCATGCTGGTTAAGTGTGCCTTGAATTCTAAATAAATCACTGACAGTGTCATCAGTAAAGCACTCCCACACCATCCCACCTCCTCCTCCATGCTTCACGGTGGGAACCACACATGCAGAGATCATCCGTTCACCTACTCTGTGTCTCACAAAGACACGGCGGTTCCTTATCTCTAATCCATCTCTCCCTTTCCCTATCTCTTCTCCATCTCTCCCTTTCCTTATCCTCTTCTCCATCCTCTTCTCATCTCCCTGGACTAGGCTCCTCTCATCTCCCTGGACTAGGCTCCTCTCATCTCCCTGGACTAGGCTCCTCTCATCTCCCTGGACTAGTCTCCTCTCATCTCCCTGGACTAGTCTCCTCTCATCTCCCTGGACTAGTCTCCTCTCATCTCCCTGGACTAGTCTCCTCATCTCCCTGGACTAGTCTCCTCTCATCTCCCTGGACTAGTCTCCTCTCATCTCCCTGGACTAGTCTCCTCTCATCTCCCTGGACCCCCCCGACACCAGTCTCTCCTAAACCCACCAGAGGATCTGTTGCTGTACTGTTGGGTTAACGGATGGAGGAGACAGAGGTAGAATACTGATCAGACAGAGAAGACGGAGAGATAAACATCTGATCGCTAAAACTGCTTCTCTCCTTCTCATCCCTCTCTATAGCAGGTGGATGTTTATAGTCTTGTCCTGGAGGCAGAACTGAGCAATTTCTGCTACATGGGCCAGCTGCAAAGTCCAAATTGGCTATATTGTAAAAATTCATGAAAACTAAAAATGTTTTCTTTGGTCTTAATTTAAGGTGATGGTTAGCAGTGTGGTTAGGGTTAAGGTTAGGGTTAGGGTTGGCAGTGTGGTTAGGGTTAAGGTTAGGGTTAGGGTTAGCAGTGTGGTTAGGGTTTGGCATTAGGGTTGGCAGTGTGGTTAGGGTTAAGGTTAGGGTTAGGGTTGGCAGTGTGGTTAGGGTTAACGTTAGGGTTAGGGTTGGCAGTGTGGTTAGGGTTTGGCATTAGGGTTGGCAGTGTGGTTAGGGTTAAGGTTAGGGTTAGGGTTAGCAGTGTGGTTAGGGTTTGGCATTAGGGTTGGCAGTGTGGTTAGGGTTAAGGTTAGGGTTAGGGTTGGCAGTGTGGTTAGGGTTAAGGTTAGGGTTAGGGTTGGCAGTGTGGTTAGGGTTAAGATTAGGGTTTGGCATTAGGGTTGGCAGTGTGGTTAGGGTTAAGGTTAGGGTTAGGGTTGGCAGTGTGGTTAGGGTTAAGGTTAGGGTTAGGGTTGGCAGTGTGGTTAGGGTTAAGGTTAGGGTTAGGGTTGGCAGTGTGGTTAGGGTTAAGGTTAGGGTTAGGGTTGGCAGTGTGGTTAGGGTTAAGGTTAGGGTTTGGCATTAGGGTTGGCAGTGTGGTTAGGGTTAACGTTAGGGTTAGGGTTAGCAGTGTGGTTAGGGTTAAGGTTAGGGTTAGGGTTAGCAGTGTGGTTAGGGTTAAGGTTAGGCATTAGGGTTGGCAGTGTGGTTAGGGTTAAGATTAGGGTTTGGCATTAGGGTTGGCAGTGTGGTTAGGGTTAAGGTTAGGGTTAGGGTTAGCAGTGTGGTTAGGGTTAAGGTTAGGGTTAGGCATTAGGGTTAGCAGTGTGGTTAGGGTTAAGGTTAGGGTTAGGCATTAGGGTTGGCAGTGTGGTTAGGGTTAAGGTTAGGGTTAGGCATTAGGGTTGGCAGTGTGGTTAGGGTTAAGGTTAGGGTTAGGCATTAGGGTTGGCAGTGTGGTTAGGGTTAAGGTTAGGGTTAGGCATTACGGTTGGCAGTGTGGTTAGGGTTAAGGTTAGGGTTAGGGTTGGCAGTGTGGTTAGGGTTAAGGTTAGGGTTAGGGTTAGCAGTGTGGTTAGGGTTAAGGTTAGGGTTAGGGTTGGCAGTGTGGTTAGGGTTAAGATTAGGGTTTGGCATTAGGGTTGGCAGTGTGGTTAGGGTTAAGGTTAGGGTTAGGGTTGGCAGTGTGGTTAGGGTTAAGGTTAGGGTTAGGGTTAGCAGTGTGGTTAGGGTTAAGGTTAGGGTTAGGGTTGGCAGTGTGGTTAGGGTTAAGGTTAGGGTTAGGGTTGGCAGTGTGGTTAGGGTTAAGGTTAGGGTTAGGGTTAGCAGTGTGGTTAGGGTTAAGGTTAGGGTTAGGGTTAGCAGTGTGGTTAGGGTTAAGGTTAGGGTTAGGTTTAAAAGCAGACTTTGTGGCTGTGCCAGCTAGTGACCACACTGCAGAGCTACCTCCAAAACAAGATCCATGATGAAAAACGCTAACCTGACTGTCTCATCCAGCTCTGATTCTTTCTGCTCTGTGAAATCTTGTGGGAATTAAATCTGCTCTGCCTCTCTCTCTTCTCTCTCTTCTCTCTATCCCTCTCTCCCTCCCTCTTTCTTTCTTTCTCTCTCTCTATCTCTCTTCTCTCTCTCGCTGTCTCTCCCTCTGCCTACCATCCATGCAGTCCTTTTTAAAGCTCAGAGCTCCTGACGGACAGCTCCCATTGTGTAGTGGATCAGGACACAAAGGGCTGGGCGAGCTGAGAGGCCAATCAAAGCCACTGTGTTATTAACCAGGCCTGGAGGATAGATGCTACAGGCTGGGCTCAGAAAGCCTGTGACCCAGGGCCAGCCATCTCCACTGGGCTGGAAAAAGGTCATGTGGCCCCCTCCACCACGCTCTTCCCCGTTTTGCCACTCTGAAAGAAGGTCACCTGGAGAACATGGCTGCCAGGCTGTCCTTTCCTTCAAGCTCATTTCCCCTGGCCGTGTGCTTCAGCAGCCAGCGGAGTAGACAGGGAGGCAGTCAGCACCTCCTACGGTTAATAAGCTAGCTACAGCAGCATCTCTTTTATCTTCCGTTTTTTCCTTATCTCGTCTCCATCTCTCCCTTTCCATATATCTTCTCCATATCTCCCTTTCCATATCTCTTCTCCATCTCTCCCTTTCCATATCTCGTCTCCATCTCTCCCTTTCCATATCTCGTCTCCATCTCTCCCTTTCCATATCTCTTCTCCATCTCTCCCTTTCCATATCTCTTCTCCATCTCTCCCTTTCCATATCTCTTCTCCATCTCTCCCTTTCCATATCTCTTCTCCATCTCTCCCTTTCCTTATCTCTTCTCCATCTCTCCATATCTCTTCTCCATATCTCTTCTCCATCGCTCCCTTTCCATATATCTCTTCTCCATCTCTCCCTTTCCTTATCTCTTCTCCATCTCTCCATATCTCTTCTCCATCTCTCTCTTTCCATATATCTCTTCTCCATCTCTCCCTTTCCATATCTCTTCTCCATCTCTCCATATCTCTTCTCCATCTCTCCATATCTCTTCTCCATCTCTCCCTTTCCATATCTCTTCTCCATCGCTCCCTTTCCATATATCTCTTCTCCATCTCTCCCTTTCCTTATCTCTTCTCCATCTGTCCTTATCTCTTCTCCATCTCTCCCTATCTCTTCTCCATCTCTCCCTATCTCTTCTCCATCTCTCCCTTTCCTTATCTCTCCCTTTCCATATCTCTTCTCCATCTCTCCATATCTCTTCTCCATCTCTCCCTTTCCATATCTCTTCTCCATCGCTCCCTTTCCATATATCTCTTCTCTATCTCTCCCTTTCCTTATCTCTTCTCCATCTCTCCTTATCTCTTCTCCATCTCTCCCTATCTCTTCTCCATCTCTCCCTATCTCTTCTCCATCTCTCCCTTTCCTTATCTCTCCCTTTCCATATCTCTTCTCCATCTCTCCCTATCTCTTCTCCATCTCTCCCTTTCCTTCTCTCCCTTTCCATATATCTTCTCCATCTCTCCTTTTCCATATCTCTTCTCCATCTCTCTCTTTCCTTCTCTTCTCCATCTCTCCCTTTCCATATCTCTTCTCCATCTCTCCCTATCTCTTCTCCATATCTCTTCTCCATCTCTCCCTTTCCATATCTCTTCTCCATCTCTCTCTTTCCTTATCTCTTCTCCATCTCTCCCTTTCCATATCTCTTCTCCATCTCTCCCTTTCCATATCTCTTCTCCATCTCTCTCTTTCCTTATCTCTTCTCCATCTCTCCATATCTCTTCTCCATCTCTCCCTTTCCATATCTCTTCTCCATCTCTCCCTTTCCATATCTCTTCTCCATCTCTCCCTATCTCTTCTCCATATCTCTTCTCCATCTCTCCCTTTCCATATCTCTTCTCCATCTCTCTCTTTCCTTATCTCTTCTCCATCTCTCCCTTTCCACTCTCTCTTTCTGTTTTCTCCCTTTCCCTCTTTATTCTTTCTCCCTCTCTTACTGTACCTCCCTTCTCCCTCTCTACTCTCTATTTCTCTCTCTCTCCTCTCTTGGAGCAATGATTCAGGCAGCTGCATTCAGAAATGAAGCATCACTTATTGCAGTAGCGGACGTTATTTACTGATGCAGTTGTGAGCTCATAGTCTCTGTAGGAACCAAACAAGCATATTAAACAGCAAATAGAATAACTGTGGAACATCATAAAAGACGGACAACCTAAACACTGCTGATGCTAGGAGAAGGGATAAAACCCCATGAAAAAATCTAACAGGCCTATCCTCCTGTCCTGTCTTGCTGAGAAAGCAAATCTTCAAATCACACCCCTTAAAAGTGAAAAGATCCACAAAAGGGGTTTAACAAAAGCATTGAGAATCTCACAAAGCCAAGCGAATGCCCCATCTTCAGTCTCTGCGGGCTGACTCTTTTTTTATCACATTGGTAACATAACCAGGTTCCAGTGCTAATATAACCAGGATCTGGTGGTAACATAACCAGGATCTGGAAGTAATATAACCAGGATCTGGTAGTAATATAACCAGGATCTGGAGGTAATATAACCAGGATCTGGAAGTAATATAACCAGGATCTGGAAGTAATATAACCAGGATCTGGAAGTAACATAACCAGGATCTGGAAGTAATATAACCAGGATCTGGTAGTAATATAACCAGGATCTGGAGGTAATATAACCAGGATCTGGTAGTAATATAACCAGGATCTGGTAGTAATATAACCAGGATCTGGTAGTAATATAACCAGGATCTTGCAGTAATATAACCAGGATCTGGTAGTAATATAACCAGGATCTGGAGGTAATATAACCAGGATCTGGAGGTAATATAACCAGGATCTGGTAGTAATATAACCAGGATCTGGTAGTAATATAATGGTAGTAATATAACCAGGATCTGGTAGTAATATAACCAGGATCTGGAGGTAATATAACCAGGATCTGGAGGTAATATAACCAGGATCTGGTAGTAATATAACCAGGATCTGGTAGTAATATAACCAGGATCTGGAGGTAATATAACCAGGATCTGGTAGTAATATAACCAGGATCTGGAGGTAATATAACCAGGATCTGGTAGTAATATAACCAGGATCTGGTAGTAATATAACCAGGATCTGGTAGTAATATAACCAGGATCTGGTAGTAATATAACCAGGATCTGGTAGTAATATAACCAGGATCTGGAGGTAATATAACCAGGATCTGGACGTAACATAAAGCTATTTTTTCTTGCAGTTCTATACATTTTGCCATGTCTAACATGTTATCATGCGGACAAATGCTCTGATTTCAATACAATAACAATACTAAAACGGCCCCCTTCATCTCCGTCTACCCTCTATGTGCCTCCATGCAGCCCCTGTTTATGTGTGTGTGTCTGTCGTTACGCCCCGTGACTAAGAGAGGCCGCAGCGCTAGCCTCAGAGGAGCGCAGCAACGTAAATTGGGCTCTCGCCTCCTACTGCCACCCACGCTACTCCCTGCCTGTCCCATCCAACCACCTACCGTTTTCCAATTCTCTATAAGTGTGTGTGTGTGTGTGTGTGTGTGTGTGTGTGTGTGTGTGTGTGTGTGTGTGTGTGTGTGTGTGTGTGTGTGTGTGTGTGTGTGTGTGTGTGTGTGTGTGTGTGTGTACCTATTTCCAATAAGGAGCAATGAAGTCAAACATTCCCTGTTAAAGAGAGAGAGGCAGCCAGGGACGAGGAGCTGCATTCACATCATTGTTCAGGCCTTCTCTGTTTCTCTGCCTGTTTCTCTGCCTGTTTCTCTGCCTGTTTCTCTGTTTCTCTGCCTGTTTCTCTGTCTGTTTCTCTGTCTGTTTCTCTGCCTGTTTCTCTGCCTGTTTCTCTGCCTGTTTCTCTGTCTGTTTCTCTGTCTGTTTCTCTGTCTGTTTCTCTGTCTGTTTCTCTGTTTCTCTGTTTCTCTGTCTGTTTCTCTGTTTCTCTGCCTGTTTCTCTGTCTGTTTCTCTGCCTGTTTCTCTGTCTGTTTCTCTGCCTGTTTCTCTGTCTGTTTCTCTGCCTGTTCTGTCTGTTTCTCTGTTTCTCTGCCTGTTTCTCTTTCTGTTTCTCTGTCTGTTTCTCTGTCTGTTTCTCTGCCTGTTTCTCTGGCTGTTTCTCTGTCTGTTTCTCTGTCTGTTTCTCTGTCTGTTTCTCTGTCTGTTTCTCTGCCTGTTCTGCCTGTTTCTCTGCCTGTTTCTCGGCCTGTTTCTCGGCTTGTTTCTCGGCTTGTTTCTCTGTCTGTTTCT
>NC_052318.1:20000-63166 GCF_016432855.1 Salvelinus namaycush
TTGTGCTCATTGACAAGTGTAATCAAGGGCAGCTACCTCTGGAACAGCTGGAGGTCCACGAGGTGAGAAATGAGAACCACTGACTAATTTAGTCAACTGTTCTCAATTAACACAAGGCCACACGTGAGTCTTTCACACGTCACCGTCACTGGCCGTAGTCTGATAGAAAATGTAAAAGGCATAACGCAACACATTAGATCAACTGGAATGTCATTCTCACTCAAAGTTGCACAAAAAGAGCTGTACGCAAATCACACCCCAAAATATTCAAATGAGCCGCCTCCCCTACATTTTAATTATCACTAAAAGAGAGAAAGAAAAAAAAAAAGTTTGTGAACTGTAAAGAACCATTGATGAGCTCACTGGGTTCTATGAGTCATTATGGTTGCATAGCCCTCCCGTAGAACCCTTGAGGAACCCACTATTTATTTTAATTATTTTAGCCAGAGGGAGTCTTGAATGCAGGGGAAGTATACATTCTCCCATCTATGAGGAACAGTCCATTGGGTCCAGGACTGAGCTACTCCAGACAGACAGTAGGCTTACACACAGATACACACAGATACACACAGAGACACACAGAGACACACAGATACGTGAGCCAGATGACATCAACTCTCTCTCTCCTCTCTCCTCTCTCTTTCTCCTCGCTCTCTCTCTCTCTCTCTCTCTTTTTCTCTCACTCACCCACACACATGCATGTGTGTGGGTGTGTGTTTGTGTGTGTGTGCATGGAGGGTGATAGGTTGAAATATGGATGGGAACAGAGGCATTTTAATATGGCCACCAGCACTGTGTGTGGAGTCCCTGGGAGTACAGTATGGGGCTGACAGACAGGGGAGACTGGGGGCTTGTCTTTCTGTAATATTTTATATTAATTAACCCAACTGGAAGACTGGAAGGTGCTAACTACACTCGTCTGTCTACTGAAAATGCTAAACAATACAGATTGAAATCCTTTGCACCATTAGAACTAGTAAATAAAGCCCTTGATAGTACAGATCTGAAAGAGACTTCCTGGATCACACTACATGGGATCCACACAAACACACAACCCAGCCCACCCCGGTGCTGCCTGGTGGTTTAAGGGGAATGAAGGGGAACAGTTTCTGGCTTTGTTCTCCCTGCTGCTCAGAGATAAGAACATCATTTGGAAGGAATCGCTGTCTTTGAATTAGGGAGAACTACCCCTGCCACCCGTTGTGCACTAACATTTACTGTTTGGATTTAAAAACACGCCGATCTGCGTAGGGAGAGGTGTTTAGGGCCGTTGGGAGACGGGAAGAAGGATAGAGAGGTGAGGGAGGGAGAGAGAGAGAGAGAGATGTAGCAGACAGTGGGAAATGGCATTGCTCATTAAATAACAACGTTAATAAAACAGCAGACAGATGGTTTAAAATGGAGAGAGAAAGAGAGAAGCAGAAAGATATAGAGTACAGGAGAGACTTGTGCTTAGAGTAGTTGGTCAGTGACCAGCTTCAACATCTAGACCAACTAGGTGACTAGAGATTACTGTTGGCCAGACGGTAGGTCTCTATTGTCCAGACTACAGACTCCAACCACGTTTCTTTCTTAGCAACCTTGTGTTCTGCTAGCAGATAGCTTCATATTAATACACACCGATTTAATCCCTCTATCAGTCTGGACTCTCTTAGTCTGGACTGGACTAGCTGACTAACTTGCTGGCTGACTAGCTGGCTGACTAGCTGACTAACTTGCTGACTGACTAGCTGACTGACTAGCTGACTAACTAGCTGACTGACTAGCTGACTGACTAGCTGACTAACTAGTTGGCTGACTAAGTGGCTGACTAGCTGACTGAATAGCTGGCTGACTAGCTGACTGACTTGCTGGCTGACTAGCTGACTGAATAGCTGGCTGACTAGCTGGCTGACTAGTTGGCTGACTAGCTGGCTGACTAGTTGGCTGACTAGTTGACTGACTAGCTGACTGACTAGTTGGCTGACTAGCTGGCTGACTAGCTGACTGACTAGTTGGCTGACTAGCTGGCTGACTAATTGGCTGACTAGCTGGCTAACTAGCTGACTGACTAGCTGGCTGACTAGTTGGCTGACTAGCTGGCTAACTAGCTGGCTGACTAGCTGGCTGACTAGCTGGCTGACTAGCTGGCTGACTAGCTGACTGACTAGCTGGCTGACTAGCTGGCTGCATAAGGGTGGCTAAGGTGAGAGCTCTAACTACATGTACATATTACCTCAATTACCTCGACTAACCGGTGCCCCCACACATTGACTCTGTACCGGAACCCCCGTATAGAGCCTTGCTACTGTTATTTTATTGTTGCTTCTTAATTATTTGTTATATATATATTTATTTATTTTATTCTTAAAACTGCATTGTTGGTTAAGGGCATTTAAGGGCAAGAAAAGCATTTCACTGTAACATGTGACAAATAAAATTTTATTTGATTTTGAACACTCACAGTAACATTGGATGACACTTATCAGGACACACCTGATACACAACAACCAACTGTTACACCATGTGACAACCAATTCACAGTTTGACAACCAATTCACAGTATGACAACCAATTTACAGTATGACAACCAATTTACAGTTTGACAACCAATTTACAGTATGACAACCAATTCACAGTTTGACAACCAATTTACAGTATGACAACCAATTTACAGTATGACAACCAATTTACAGTATGACAACCAATTTACAGTATGCCAATAAACAATAACATCGTATGACAACCAACGACTTCTGTACAACCAGTTCCTCAGCCAAAAAAACATGGTAAAGTTGTTCCCAGCAATAATGATTAGGATGACACTGCCTGTCTTTCAATGCTTGCCATGTGTATGCTATATTTACTTATTTTTTAAAAGTGTCTACCTCCATGCAGAACTATGTCAGACCCACTGCTAAACCAGTGTAAAATGCATCTGGAGCCATGGTGAAATGGGAGCAATTTACCCATTGAGTTGAGAGTAGTCACCTGAACTGATGTGGATTCCTGTATTCAAGGATGCCGGTCAATTTCATTCTGTATACTGTACCGTTATCATTTATGTCGGGGAAATCAAGGACATTCATCACACTCAGTCAGGATTCATCATATGATAGTATGAAATGTAAAATTGTGTATGATTTCAAAAATGGCTCAGGGAAGGTAGTCTTGAATAGGACGATTATTATCAAACATACTAATCCATTTGATTCACTATCAGGTAAGATGAATGATAGTAGCACGCTATAAACACATATCCTCCAAGCATATCCAATGAACTATGTCATCCCCCAAACTCATATCAGCGCGGCTCATATTTGAGGATAAAATGATTATGAACAACCCGTTCACTGAACGGTTACGGTAAACATATAAAAGCATGAACCTACGAATGAAAGAAGTAGCAGGCAACAGAGCTCCCGAAATCGATTAGTACAAAAAACAGGGACATCTGCAGCGCCACGATCTGTGTGGTTAAACAACAATAACGGTATTTGTTTGTACACGGACATTTCTCGAACGCACAATTTTACGCTAACAAAACAAACTGTCGTGTTTACACAGAAGCAATAGTAAAATATAACTGCAAAGTTAATCTGTTCATTTCATCCAGCCTGAGTGTGCTAACGGGGTTTGAGCTACCGTTCATTCTTTACTGATGCGCGAACAGCCCTGCTGTCGCGAGCTTGTCAACTTAATTCCTCTTCTATGACAAAGCACGAGGTGATGTGATGTCTCTTACCTTATTCGTATCCCTCTCTCCTGAATAAGGGAATTGTTGGACGGCCGACAGCGGTGAGTGTTTCTGTATTTCGGACAACGTGTGACGCTGAGGGGTGCCGTCCTCTTATGAAGGATTTGTCCGTGGTCCTGGATTCCCAATCTCGAGCTGACTTTTCTCCTGCCTGGTGCTGAAGTGGACAGCGCACGAAGCAGCAGCAAAGCAGTGTTGTAAAAACACAGCGCTCCTCGCCATCATACTGCACAGCGACCTCTACCGGATGGGAGGGAACGTTTCATCCATGAACAAGGCAAAGGATGCTGTCTGATAAAAAAAAATAGTCTACAAAAGCCTGGAAGGGTGATATTTGACGTTTACGTTCGGAAGGCGCCATCTAGCGTGGCCGTTTTGACCGCAAGCCCATGCTGATTGTTTAGAGTATTGGCATAAACAGATTCATATCGAATAATTAGTGTGCATGTAAAAACCCCACTCTGTCCTTGGTCTGTAGGAAACCTATGGCTCATCTATTTGCATTCAAGACACTATGTCAATACAGGGTTTTATTAAGCAGGGGATAGAGCGTTGTTGGGTAAAGATAATACTTCCAATATACAATGCAACAATAAACTGAGATAGACAATTAGTACAGACAAGTTAAATACACTTGGTAGCTGTGTTACCATATGCCATTTCAAAAGAGCATAGATGAATATTTAATTCACAGTTATAATAGCCTACGTGGATTGAGAAGCGACCCGTTCAGTTGACTCTGCCTACATATACTCAGATTAATTTTATTGGGATAACAGAGCACAGAAATTGTAATTAAAAAATGATTTGAGTGCTATAAAAACGATCCGTAAAAGTCCATTATCTGAAGTAGGACTATCAGTGCTTGATTTGGGTCAGAGCTGTCCGGACACCGTACCTGCACTTCTAATGTTTGGGAAATTGTTTACTAGCTCCTCCATAATTGTTTTATTTAAACTAGGCAAGTCTGTTAAAAACCAATTCTTATTTACATTGACGGCCTATCCGCCATACGGGGGCTCCCAATCACGGTTATACAGCCTGGATTCGAACCAGGATCTGTAGTGACGCGTCTTGCACGGATAAGCAGTGTCTCAGACCGCTGCACCACTCGGGAGCCCACTTAAACCAAAATAGCCTATTGCCTACCCAGATTCACACAACGAGGCGAAACAAGTTTATCAAAGCGGGATGAAGGCGGGATATGCATTGCATAGTATTTGAGAGTGGGCAATCATTTCCTGATTCTATTTTGTTCACGTTTATTTGCCGCTAGTCTGTGAATCTGTGCGTGACAATACAAGATTGCGCAGATTGAAAATGGGCCAGCCTGAATGCGCATAATGCCCTGATCAAAATTGTCAAATTAGGGTTTGTTGAGGTCATGAAAAGTCATGGAAATTACTTTCTTAAATTTTGTTAATATAATCTTTGAAGGAACACCTTTAAATATTATAAATCACAACAACAAAAAAATCGACATATCAGCCATTGTAGGAATGACCCTTCAGTGTGTGTCTGGTGTGTGCCAGTGCAAGAGGCCCGTTTCCCGAGAGAGAACTCGACATTTCAGCAGCAGGTATAAAATAATGACAGCGAAACAGACTAACTAGATAACAAATTCCAAACATAACTTGTAGCAGTTATCTCGCTAGTTGCCTATAGCTAACTAAGCATTAGTGTCGTTGTCGCCATTCCAACGGGACTGTAGCCTAGATAGTGTAAATACATTTGCGCCGTTGGAAAACTGGGATTCCGAAGTAGCCATGTAATTGCGACAACGTAAAAAAAATTATTCTAATAGCCTAATCGAAAAATAACTGGCTGTGCATAGATCTCCCCTTGAAACATGAATATATGAGCCTAGTATATAAACATGTCTAGTTAGACACCTTGCTCTGAAGTAGCCTACCTTATCCATTTGATCCCTGATTCTTTGAATGAAGGAATACTTTTATAAAGACAAAAAAGTATTTGGTTGTAATGTTGCATTATTTTATATCAAGGGTGGCAACCATCCTCCAGGATAGCTACTGCATGGCTTTTGCAGACTTTTGTTCAAGGCCCTGGTCTAACCACATCGGTAGCCTAAACATCAGCTGCTCAACAGGAAGGACCTTGATAAGCAGACTTGGATGTTTCAGGGCTGGATCAAAAGCCAAGCCTGCACACCCAGGAGGTCTCTAGATGGAGGGCTGACTAGATGTTGACATCATGTGACTGACAGTGTAATTCTACTTTGTGGGGGGGGGGGGGGGGGGGGGGGGGGGGGGGGTTAAAGAGCCTTGATCAAGGGCACAACGACAGGTGATGGAAGGCCTTCATGGGATCAGACACAGCTGTTTTCCAGTATCAATAATGTTTTTTTTTTCCCATGTAGGCTATAATAATAGTCATGAACATTTGATTAAAAGTCATGGAAAATGTGTATGAACTCTTTAACAGTGAATTGTCCGAGGTCTCTATAGCATAATGTCAGGTGTGAATTTCAGTGAACACAGTCTAATGGACCAACATGGAAAAATACAGCTCCTGCACTTCTTTCATCCCAAATCAAGCACTGAGGCATACAGAGAGGTTATAGCTAAGATTATAAGGTAAAAAATTATAGCTTTGAAATGTTTTGTGCTCATTGGAGTACATTGGTTCATTAGGAGATGGTGAGGTGTTGGGTGTTGTCACGTTGGTCTGGGATAAACCAGAGACAGAGAGAGAGTTGGGACAACTTCTAGAATGTTGAATATTGTTCTAATTCTAGACCGTTACATAATGTAATGTTAAAGATGGAATCCGCAGTAGGGGAAAGGAAGCATCACTGTCTTCCCCACGGCCGCTGTTATTGTTATTGTTTTGTTGATGAAGCAGAGTTGGGGAGCCCATCGGGGGGGTGGGGGGGGGGGGGGGGGGTTGTTCGTATGCTGCCGTTCTACTACGCATGTAATGATGTCAGAGGGGAAAAAATATTTGTAAAAAGTGTTTGTTGCTTGTAACTTCTTTGTTGTTGTAATATCGCAAATGGCAGTGGCAGTTTCCCTTTTAACAATTCCAGTTCTAATGGAGGCGCAAACATGGCTGCCATAGAATGTTGTAGTGTCATGTAAATGCATCATAATGCAGGAAAAACTCAAAGTCCCATCTCTCTAAATACATGGCTCTCGGATCAACTATCGTTTCTACGTTGTAGAATACTAGTGAAGACATCAAAATTATGAAATAACACATGTGGAATCATGTAGTAAACAAAAAAGTGTTAAACAAATCAAAATAAATGTTATATTTTAGATTCTTCAAAGTAGCCACCCTTTGCCTTGATGACAGCTTTGCACACTCTTGGCATTCTCTCAATCAGCTTCACCTGGAATACTTTTTTAACAGTCTTGAAGGAATTCCCACATATGCTGAGCACTTGTTGGCTTCTTTTCCTTCACTCTGCGGTCTAACTCATCCCAAACCAAACCATCCCACTCCATCACTCTCCTTCTTAGTCAAATAGCCCTTACACATTCTATTTGTTTTAGTTTTAGTTTTTGTTGACTGTATTATTTAATTCCAAGTCATTATCTCATCTCTATAGAGCTGCAGTCTATGCTGTCTGACAAAATCACTATTTTAGTTGTTCTTCAAAGTAAATAAGGCAAAGTAAATACTTTGACTGCTGAATACGAACTATCAGTTTCTTAGATCATGTATTTCAGGTAGAGATACTTAGCGAAGCAATTGCTTTCTATCCCTCTCCATCGTTCTCCTGTCCATTCTCTCCTCGTCTGTGTCTGCCCAACACAAACCGGACAAGTAGACATGCAATGGATTAGGGTTATTGTAGTTAATTACCACGTTTCTGCGCTAAACTATGTAGAATATTGGTCTACTACATCGCACAGTTCAGGCTTGATCTGATTTATCTCTAGAGAAACTGAGCATTACTGTAACGCTCGTCGTCGTAAGGAAGAGGGGACCAAAGCGCAGCGTGGTAAGTGTTCATGATTTTATTTATTATCAAAAACACTCGAACAAAGTAACAAAACAAAAGTGAACAGTTCTGTCAGGTAAACAGAAAATAACTACCCACAAAACACAGGTGGGAAAAGGCTGCCTAAGTATGATTCCCAATCAGAGACAACAATAGACAGCTGTCTCTGATTGGGAACCACACTCGGCCAAAAACAAAGAAATAGAAAAAATAGAAATAAAGAAACTAGAATGCCCACCCTAGTCACACCCTGGCCTAACCAAAAAAGAGAATAAAAGCCTCTCTATGGCCAGGGCGTGATAGTATCCCCCCCCCCCCCCCCCCCCCCCCCCCCCAAGGTGCGGACTCCGGCCGCAAAACCTGACACTAAAGGGGAGGGTCCGGGTGGGCATCCCTTACGGCGGCGGCTCCGGTGCGGGACGTAGACCCCCCTCCACCCGCAGATCCCTCCGCTTTGGTGGCAGCCCTGGTGCATGGACCTTCACTGGAGGAACCGGGCCGCAGATCATCACCGGAGGCTCCGGACTGGGGACCGTCGCTGGAGGCTCCGGACTGGGGACCGTCGCTGGAGGCTCCGGACTGGGGACCGTCACTGGAGGCTCCGGACTGGGGACCGTCGCTGGAGGCTCCGGACTGGGGACCGTCGCTGGAGGCTTCGGACTGGGGACCGTCGTTGGAGGCTCCGGACTGGGGACCGTCGCTGGAGGCTCCGGACTGTAAACCGCCTCAGGAGGTTCCGGACTGTGGCCCGTCGTTGGAGGTTCCGGACTGTGGCCCGTCGTTGGAGGTTCCGGACTGTGGCCCGTCGTTGGAGGTTCCGGACTGTGAAACGTCGCCGGAAGCTCTGAACTGGGAACTGTCGCCGGAAGCTCTGGACTGGGAACTGTCGCCGGAAGCTCTGGACTGGGAACTGTCGCCGGAAGCTCTGGACTGGGAACTGTCGCCGGAAGCTCTGGACTGGGAACTGTCGCCGGAAGCTCTGGACTGGGAACTGTCGCCGGAAGCTCTGGACTGGGAACTGTCACCGGAAGCTCTGGACTGTGGAGGCGCACTGGAGGCCTGATGCATGGGACCGGTACCGGTGGCAGCGTGCTGATGACACGCATCTCAGGGCGAGTGCGGGGAAGAGTCACAGGACGTACTGGACTGTTGGGGCGCACTGGAGACCTGATGTGTGGGGCTGGTACAGGTGGCACCGGGCTGATGACACGCACCTCAGGGCAAGTGCGGAGAGGAGGCACAGGACGTACTGGACTGTTGGGGCGCACTGGAGACCTGATGCGTGGGACCGGTACAGGTGGCACCGGAATGATGACACGCACCTCAGGGCGAGTGAGGAGAGGAGGCACAGGACATACTGGACTGTGGAGGCGCACTGGAGGTCTGGAGCGCAGAGCTGGCACAACTCGTCCTGGCTGGATACCCCCCTTAGCCCGGCAAGTGCGGGGAGCTGGAACAGGCCCCACTGGGCTTTGCTGGCGAACCGGAGACACCGTTCGTAGAGCTGGCGCAGGATAACCTGGGCCGAAGAGACGCACCGGAGGCCAGGAACTCTGAGCCGGCACAATCCATCGTGGCTGAATGTCCACTCTAGCACGGCAACTGCGGGGAGCTGGAACAGAGCTCACCGGGCTGTGGATGCGCACTGAAGGCATGGTGCGCAGAACCGGATAGCCTGGTGCTTGACCGGTCACTCGCTCCCCACGGTAAGCATGAGGAGTTGGCTCAGGTCTGAACCCTGACTCTGCCACTCTCCCCGTGTGCAACCCCCCCCAAAAATGTTGGGGCTGCCTCTCGTGCTTGCCTCGTTGCCGTGATTCCTGGTATCGCCGCCGTTCCTCTATGGCTGTCTCCGCCTGTTTCCATGGCAGGGTCTTGTCCCCTGCCATAACCTCCTCCCATGTCCATGAGGTCCTCCACTCACTCTTCTCCCGGGCCCAGGATCCCTGCTCCTCCTGACCACGCTGCTTGGTCCTTTGGTGGTGGGTAGTTCTGACACGGCCGTCGTCGTAAGGAAGAGTGGACCAAAGCGCAGCGTGGTTAGTGTTCATGATTTTATTTATTATCAAAAACACTCGAACAAAGTAACAAAACGAAAGCGAACAGTTCTGTCAAGTAAACAGATACTAAACAGAAAATAACTACCCACAAAACACAGGTGGGAAAAGGCTGCCTAAGTATGATTCCCAATCAGAGACAACGATAGACAGCTGTCTCTGATTGGGAACCACACTCGGCCAAAAACAAAGAAATAGAAAACATAGAAATAAAGAAACTAGAATGCCCACCCTAGTCACACCCTGGCCTAACCAAAATAGAGAATAAAAGCCTCTCTATGGCCAGGGCGTGAAAATTACACTCGGAGAAGAGAAAAAACAGAACGAAATGGAATTCAAATAATTGAACTGATGTTGGTTTAAAACCTGAAAAAATGGCAGACATTTTGGTAAATCACTCAGCACTAGTGCCTATTGTATGTGTGCTTTAAAGTGGGTTCAGCTCTGTGATCCTTTGGCACGGCTTGGTTTTCCATCTATTGAAATTGTTCCATAGGGTCACATAGGCTGTGTGTTTTCCCTGTTGATGGGCCATGTGGAAGGGGTGTTGATGGGCCACGTGGAGGGGGAATGGTCCTGGGGACGGGTAGGGTGGGGGAGGCTCTGGGCCTGGGTGACTGCATGGGTGGCCTGCTCTGGGACCAGACTGGGGTCTGTCAGGATGGACGTGGATGTGCTGAGGAGGCGGAGTGAGCTAAGGACCACTGAGGACAGAAACAGAGGGAGACAATCAGGTAAGAGGGAGATGAAGAGCGAGAAAAATAGAAAAAAGAGACAGACAGACAGACAGACAGAGACAGACAGACAGACAGACAGACAGACAGACAGACAGACAGACAGACAGACAGACAGACAGACAGACAGACAGACAGACAGACAGACAGACAGACTAGATGACTAGCTGACAGAAAGACAGACAGACTAGATGACTAACTGACAGACAGACAGACAGACTAGATGACTAGCTGACAGAAAGACAGACAGACAGACAGACTAGATGACTAACTGACAGACAGATAGACTAGATGGTTAGCTGGCAGACAGACAGACAAGCTGACAGACAGACTAGCTGACAGACAGACAGACAGATAGACTAGATGACTAGCTGACAGACAGACAGACAGACTACATGATTAACTGATAGTAATTGAAGCTGGTGAAGTTGAACTCACTGGGTCTGAGGGCAGGTAGGGAGCAGTACTGGTCCAGCCAGGACAGAGTAGTACGACACAGATCCTCTACACTGGCTGTGGACACCATCCTGTTATAGGACTCAAACAGGGGCTCTACCATGATGCTGAACTGAGCTAGTGTTTAGGAAAGAACCATTCTGATTTATGTTTTATTATCTATGACAACACACACACACATATATATATATATACATACAGTACAGGACACACAATGCAAAGCACAATACATGATATTTACATCACCATATTGTGTGACTGTCTTTTCCTCTGTGAGCCACTCCAGGAGCCATATGTAAAAGGGATCTTAGCATTTGTAATGAGGATTCATTCATTCTTATTTATGAATATCTAAAAAGCAGATCCTTCCCTATGTCAGCATTCCTATACTGAGACGCTTTTGTTGTCGTTGTTGTTGTGAATACAGGAACCAATCTAACACTGAACGTATGCTTAACCTAAAGGTTCCTGTGTTCAGGCAGAGTGGAGAAGGATACGACCCAGAACTTCCAGTTCTGTAGAGTCCGTGCCCGAACGTACTCTCTGAACTTCTCCCTCATGTGGTCAAAGCGTTGGCAGGTGATGGGCATGCCAGTGACGGGCAGCTGCAGCTGGTACACACTGCATCGGGAGAGGCTTGTTACGATGACATACACATAAACACGCACGCCACAGGAAGCTGCTGAAGGGAGGACGGCTTATAATAACGGCCCGGAACGGCACTAATGGAAAGGCATCAAACGCATGGAAACCATGGAAACCATGTGTTTAATGTGTTTGATACCATTCTACCCATTCCGCTCCAGACATGACCACGAGCCTGTCCTCCCCAATTAAGGTGCCACCAACCTCCTGTGACACACACACACACACACACGTATGTTATGTACAGTATGTTTAGTGCATTTCTTACTTGATGGTAGAGTTAAGGAGCAGAATCTGGCCTCTGAGTCTCTGAGCCTCCTCATACAGCTGAGCTCTCTCCTGTTGAATCTGACTGATGTACTCTGCTGTCTTATGTAGAGTCATGGCCTTGCTGATCTGGGACACAGACACGTACAGTATATAATGTAGATGAAATACAGAGATATAATGTTATACACTGTAACTATGTTTCAATGCAACACCTATTATTACCAGAAGCATTGCAGCTCAGTGCCGCTCCCAATCCTCTACAACACTGGGCCTTGTGCAGTCCATTCCTGACTCAAAGCCTCAATCGCTTTAGTTTCAAGTCAAAGTTAGACGTCCATCCGGGTCCCAAGAACGTCTAGAATTGCCTTCAAAACCGGCCACTAGTGGCAACGGTGAGCGCTGTTCCCTCGAAGTGGGCTGGCGGCTTGCTAGGGCGTTGTGGAAGGGGATGGTGGATGGGTGGAAGAGCCACGTGGGCTGGCGGCTTGCTAGAAGAGCCAGTGCTAGGCAATCGTTTTTAGTTTTTCTGTTTTAACCTTTAACCCTTTCCCAACCTTTAACCGTTAACCTTTTCCCAACCTTTAACCCTTAACCCTTTCCCAACATTTAACCCTAACCCTATCCTAACTTTTAACCCTAACCCTTTCCCAAACTTTAACCCTATCCCAAACTTTAACCCTTAAAACCCTTTCCCAACATTTAACCATATCCCAACCTTTATCCCTATCCCAACCGTCAACCTTTAACCCTATCCCAACCTTTAACATTTAACCCTATCCCAACCTTTAACCCTATCCCAACCGTCAACCTTTAACCCTATCCCAACCTTTAACATTTAACCCTATCCCAACCTTTAACCATATCCCAACCTTTATCCCTATCCCAACCGTCAACCTTTAACCATATCCCAACCTTTATCCCTATCCCAACCATCAACCTTTAACCCTATCCCAACCTTTAAAATTTAACCCTATCCCAACCTTTAACCCGTAACCCTATTTTAAGCCTTTCCCAAACTTTAACCGTTAACGTAACCACTCAGAATTAATTCCTAAACCTCCCCTTATTTTAATACCATTCCAAACCTTAACCCTTCCTTACATTAATTTTTTTATTTAACTAGGCAAGTCAGTTAAGAACACATTTTTATTTACAATGATGGCCTCCCCCGTCCAAACCCGGACGACGCTTGGACAATTTTGCGCCGCCCTATGGGACTTCCAGTCACGGCCTTATGTGATACAGCCTGGATTCCAACCAGGGTCTGTAGTGACGCCTCTTGCACTGAGATGCAGTGCCTTAGACCGCTGGGCTACTCGGGAACCTTTAACAAGATGCGAAACCCCCAGCCCGACGCGAGTGTATTTTTGTTTGTACGGAGTTAGGTAACAGTGTCTCAACTTAAACGTGTTGGAAAAAAACGTCACGAGTGCTTACCTTTATACTTGGCTGAGAGCTCATCGTGGTGACGAGACTGTGCAGAATATCAAAGCCTAGCTTGATGTTGAAACGTCTCTTCTGCTCAGCAGAGACGTGAGTTATACTCCTGGACTGTGTCTGCAACAGACACACATGTCATAGATCAGGAACTGTGTGATTATCTACTGTATTGTATAATATTAACTGTATGGTCCTCTGTAGTTCAGTTAGTAGAACATGGTCCTCTGTAGTTCAGTTAGTAGAACATGGTCCTCTGTAGTTCAGTTAGTAGAACATGGTCGGTCCTCTGTAGTTCAGTTAGTGGAACATGGTCCTCTGTAGTTCAGTTAGTAGAACATGGTCCTCTGTAGAACATGGTCCTCTGTAGTTCAGTTAGTAGAACATGGTCCTCTGTAGAACATGGTCCTCTGTAGTTCAGTTAGTAGAACATGGTCCTCTGTAGTTCAGTTAGTAGAACATGGTCCTCTGTAGTTCAATTAGTAGAGCATGGTCCTCTGTAGTTCAGTTAGTAGAACATGGTCCTCTGTAGTTCAGTTAGTAGAACATGGTCCTCTGTAGCTCAGTTAGTAGAACATGGTCCTCTGTAGCTTCAGTTAGTAGATCCTGGTCCTCTGTAGTTCAGTTAGTAGAACATGGTCCTCTGTAGTTCAGTTAGTAAAACATGGTCCTCTGTAGTTCAGTTAGTAGAACATGGTCCTCTGTAGTTCAGTTAGTAGAACATGGTCCTCTGTAGTTCAGTTAGTAGAACATGGTCCTCTGTAGTTCAGTTAGTAGAACATGGTCCTCTGTAGCTCAGTTAGTAGAACATGGTCCTCTGTAGTTCAGTTAGTAGAACATGGTCCTCTGTAGTTCAGTTAGTAGAACATGGTCCTCTGTAGAACATGGTCCTCTGTAGTTCAGTTAGTAGAACATGGTCCTCTGTAGTTCAGTTAGTTAAACATGGTCCTCTGTAGCTCAGTTAGTAGAACATGGTCCTCTGTAGTTCAGTTAGTAGAACATGTCCTCTGTAGTTCAGTTAGTAGAACATGGTCCTCTGTAGAACATGGTCCTCTGTAGTTCAGTTAGTAGAACATGGTCCTCTGTAGTTCAGTTAGTAGAACATGGTCCTCTGTAGTTCAGTTAGTAGAACATGGTCCTCTGTAGCTCAGTTAGTAGAACATGGTCCTCTGTAGTTCAGTTGGTAGAACATGGTTGGGTTGTAGGGTACCTTTCATTTATTTGGCGATTTATTTGGCGTGGGCTACGGCCAAACAGTAGCCTGTGTAAAGTTGGGTTAATAAACCGTCAATTCGTAAACTCAATCCTCTGTCTGGACAGTTGTTTCTTTATGATCTAGCCAGGTCATTACACTATATCATATTCTACTGTATTTTAGTCAATGCCACTCTGACATTGCACATTCTAATATTTATATATTTCTTAATTCCATTCTTTCACTTTTAGATTCAAGTTTATTGTGGTATGTTGTTAGATACAACAGCACTGTTGGAGCTAGGAACACAAGCATTTCACTACACCTGCAATAACAACTGCTAAATATGTGTATGTGACCAATAAAATGTGATTTGATTTGTTTTAACAATAATATATATTTTTTTATGGTAATTGAGTGTTACGCCGTTTCAGTAAAATGTGCCTCCATAGTAAGTTGTGATTATATCTCTGCGTGTGTCACCTCCAGACTGCTCTGAGCTGTATGACAGACGGAGGCCAGACTCCGGGTTTTACCGGATCAGACCTAGAGTGGATCAGGAGCCGGTCCTAGTCTACTGTGACATGGACGATGGAGGGGGATGGACTGTTATACAGCGACGAAGACATGGCAGGGTTGACTTCAACAGGTGTGTGTGTGTGTGTGTGTGTGTGTGTGTGTGTGTGTGTGTGTGTGTGTGTGTGTGTGTGTGTGTGTGTGTGTGCGATCTTTGGAAAGCTGGCCTGTTTAACCTCTGCAATCAGCTAGTATTTTATCACATGAGCACTGTGGCATCCAGCTACTAGCGACTGTGTGTCAAATCAAATTGTATTAGTCCTCCTCCTTTCCCTGTAGTCCAGAATCATCTCCTTTAACTTGATCACGTCAGCATAGTGACGTAGGGGGAAGCAGCAAGTGTGAGACTTTAACCAGTGAATGTTCTCTCCTCCATAGAGACTGACCCAGTGAATGTTCTCTCCTCCATAGAGACTGACCCAGTGAATGTTCTAGACTGACCCAGTGAATGTTCTCTCCTCTATAGAGACTGAACCAGTGAATGTTCTCTCCTCCATAGAGACTGACCCAGTGAATGTTCTAGACTGACCCAGTCCATGTTCTCTCCTCTATAGAGACTGAACCAGTGAATGTTCTCTCCTCCATAGAGACTGACACAGTGAAGGTTCACTCCTCCATACAGATTGACCCAGTGAATGTTCTCTCCTCCATACAGATTGACCCAGTGAATGTTCTCTCCTCCATAGAGACTGAACCAGTGAATGTTCTCTCCTCCATAGAGACTGACCCAGTGAATGTTCTCTCCTCCTTAGAGACTGACCCAGTGAATGTTCTCTCCTCCATAGAGACTGAACCAGTGAATGTTCTCTCCTCCCTGGAGACTAAACCAGTGAATGTTCTCTACTCCCTGGAGACTTTAACCAATGAATGTTCTCTCCTCCATAGAGACTGACCCAGTGAATGTTCCCTACTCCATAGAGACTGACCCAGTGAATGCTCTCTCCTCCATAGAGACTGACCCAGTGAATGTGCTCTCCTCCGTAGAGACTGAAACAGTGAATGTTCTAGACTGAACAGGTGAATATTCTCTCCTCCATAGAGACTGACCCAGTGAATCTTCTCTCCTCCATAGAGACTGACCCAGTGAATGTTCTCTCCTCCATAGAGACCGACCCAGTGAATGTTCTCTCCTCCATAGAGACGGACCAAGTGAATGTTCTAGACTGAACCAGTGAATGTTCTCTCCTCCATAGAGACTGACCCAGTGAATGTTCTCTCCTCTATAGAAACTGACCCAGTGAAGGTTCTCTCCTCCATAGAGACTGACCCAGTGAATGTTCTCTCCTCCATAGAGACTGAACCAGGGAATGTTCTCACCTCCCTGGAGACTAAACCAGTGAATGTTCTCTCCTTCCTGGAGACTAAACCAGTGAATGTTCTCTAAACCCTGGAGACTTTAACCAGTGAATGTTCTCTCCTCCATAGAGACTGACCCAGTGAATGTTCTCTCCTCCTTAGAGACTGACCCAGTGAATGTTCTCTCCTCCGTAGAGACTGACCCAGTGAATGCTCTCTCCTCCATAGAGACTGACCCAGTGAATGTGCTCTCCTCCGTAGAGACTGAAACAGTGAATGTTCTAGACTGAACAGGTGAATATTCTCTCCTCCATAGAGACTGACCCAGTGAATCTTCTCTCCTCCATAGAGACCGACCCAGTGAATGTTCTCTCCTCTATAGAGACTGACCCAGTGAATGTTCTCTCCTCTATAGAGACTGACCCAGTGAATGTTCTCTCCTCCATAGAGACTGACCCAGTGAATGTTCTCTCCTCCATAGAGACTGACCCAGTGAATGTTCTCTCCTCTATAGATACTGAACCAGTGAATGTTCTCTCCTCTATAGACACTGACCATTGAATGTTCTCTCCTCTATAGATACTGAACCAGTGAATGTTCTAGACTGACCCAGTGAATGTTCTCTCCTCCATAGAGACCGACCCAGTGAATGTTCTCTCCTCCATAGAGACCGACCCAGTGAATGTTCTCTCCTCTATAGAGACTGACCCAGTGAATGGTCTCTCCTCCATAGAGACTGACCCAATGAATGTTCTCTCCTCCATAGAGACTGACCCAGTGAAGGTTCTCTCCTCCATAGAGACTGAACCAGTGAATGCTCTCTCCTCCATAGAGACTGACCCAGTGAATGTTCTCTCCTCCGTAGAGACTGAACCAATGAATGTTCTAGACTGAACCGGTGAATGTTCTCTCCTCCATTGAGACTGACCCAGTGAATGTTTTCTCCTCCATAGAGACTGAACCAGTGAATGCTCTCTCCTCCATAGAGACTGACCCAGTGAATGTTCTCTCCTCCGTAGAGACTGAACGAGTGAATGTTCTAGACTGAACCGGTGAATGTTCTCTCCTCCATTGAGACTGACCCAGTGAATGTTCTCTCCTCCATAGAGACTGACCCAGTGAATGTTATCTCCTCTATAGAGTCTGACCCAGTGAATGTTCTCTCCTCCATAGAGACTGACCTAGTGAATGTTCTCTCCTCCATAGAACTGACCCAGTGAATGTTCTCTCCTCCCTGGAGACTGTAACCAGTGAATGGTCTCTCCTCCATAGAGACTGACCCATTGAATGTTCTCTCCTCCATAGAGACTGTCCCAGTGAATGTTCTCTCCTCCGTAGAGACAGAACCAGTGAATGTTCTCTCCTCCATAGAGACCGACCCAGTGAATGTTCTCTCCTCCATAGAGACTGACCCAGTGAAGGTTCTCTCCTCCATAGAGACTGACCCAGTGAATGTTCTCTCCTCCATAGAGACTGACCCAGTGAATGTTTTCTCCTCCATAGAGACGGACCCAGTGAATGTTCTAGACTGAACCAGTGAATGTTCTGGACTGACCCAGTGAATGTCTCTCCTCCATAGAGACTGACCCAGTGAATGTTCTCTCCTATATAGAGACTGACCCAGTGAATGTTCTCTCCTCCATAGAGACTGACCCAGTGAATGTTCTCTCCTCCATAGAGACTGACCCAGTGAATGGTCTCTCCTCCATAGAGACTGAACCAGTGAATGTTCTCTCCTCCATAGAGACGGACCCAGTGAATTTTCTAGACTGACCCAGTGAATGTTCTCTCCTATATAGAGACTGACCCAGTGAATGTTCTCTCCTCCATAGAGACTGACCCAGTGAATGTTCTCTCCTCCATAGAGACTGACCCAGTGAATGTTCTCTCTCTCCTATAGAGACTGAACCAGTGAATGTTCTCTCCTCCATAGAGACTGACCCAGTGGATGTTCTCTCCTCCATAGAGACGGACCCAGTGAATGTTCTAGACTGAACCAGTGAATGTTCTAGACTGACCCAGTGAATGTCTCTCCTCCATAGAGACTGACCCAGTGAATGTTCTCTCCTATATAGAGACTGACCCAGTGAATGTTCTCTCCTCCATAGAGACTGACCCAGTGAATGTTCTCTCCTCCATAGAGACTGACCCAGTGAATGGTCTCTCCTCCATAGAGACTGAACCAGTGAATGTTCTCTCCTCCATAGAGACGGACCCAGTGAATTTTCTAGACTGACCCAGTGAATGTTCTCTCCTCCATAGAGACTAAACCAGTGAATGCTCTCTCCTCCATAGAGACTAAAGCAGTGAATGCTCTCTCCTCCATAGAGACTGACCTAGTGAATGTTCTAGACTGACCCAGTGAATGTTCTCTCCTCCATAGAGACTGACCCAGTGAATGTTCTCTCCTCTATAGAGTCTGATCCAGTGAATGTTCTAGACTGACCCAGTGAATGCTATCTCCTCCTAGAGACTGACCCAGAGAATGTTCTAGACTGACCCAGTGAAGGTTCTAGACTGACCCAGTGAATGTTCTCTCCTCCATAGAGACTGACCCAGTGAATGTTCTCTCCTCCGTAGAGACTGAACCAGTGATGCTCTCTCCTCCATAGAGACTGAACCAGTGAATGTTCTAGACTGAACCAGTGAATGTTCTCTCCTCTATAGAGACTGAACCAGTGAATGTTCTCTCCTCCATAGAGACTGACCCAGTGAACGATCTCTCCTCCATAGAGACTGAACCAGTGAATGTTCTTTCCTCCATAGAGTGTGACCCAGTGAATGTTCTAGACTGACCCAGTGAATGCTCTCTCCTCCATAGAGACTGACCCAGTGAATGTTCTCTCCTCCTTAGAGACTGACCCAGTGAATGTTCTCTCCTCCATAGAGACTGAACCAGTGAATGTTCTCTCCTCCCTGGAGACTAAACCAGTGAATGTTCTCTACTCCCTGGAGACTTTAACCAATGAATGTTCTCTCCTCCATAGAGACTGACCCAGTGAATGTTCCCTACTCCATAGAGACTGACCCAGTGAATGCTCTCTCCTCCATAGAGACTGACCCAGTGAATGTGCTCTCCTCCGTAGAGACTGAAACAGTGAATGTTCTAGACTGAACAGGTGAATATTCTCTCCTCCATAGAGACTGACCCAGTGAATCTTCTCTCCTCCATAGAGACTGACCCAGTGAATGTTCTCTCCTCCATAGAGACTGAACCAGTGAATGCTCTCTCCTCCATAGAGACTGAACCAGTGAATGTTCTAGACTGAACCAGTGAATGTTCTCTCCTCTATAGAAACTGACCCAGTGAAGATTCTCTCCTCCATAGAGACTGACCCAGTGAATGTTCTCTCCTCCATAGAGACTGAACCAGGGAATGTTCTCACCTCCCTGGAGACTAAACCAGTGAATGTTCTCTCCTTCCTGGAGACTAAACCAGTGAATGTTCTCTAAACCCTGGAGACTTTAACCAGTGAATGTTCTCTCCTCCGTAGAGACTGAACCAATGAATGTTCTAGACTGAACCGGTGAATGTTCTCTCCTCCATTGAGACTGACCCAGTGAATGTTTTCTCCTCCATAGAGACTGAACCAGTGAATGCTCTCTCCTCCATAGAGACTGACCCAGTGAATGTTCTCTCCTCCGTAGAGACTGAACCAGTGAATGTTCTAGACTGAACCGGTGAATGTTCTCTCCTCCATTGAGACTGACCACAGTGAATGTTCTCTCCTCCATAGAGACTGACCCAGTGAATGTTATCTCCTCTATAGAGTCTGACCCAGTGAATGTTCTCTCCTCCATAGAGACTGACCTAGTGAATGTTCTCTCCTCCATAGAGACTGACCCAGTGAATGTTCTCTCCTCCCTGGAGACTGTAACCAGTGAATGGTCTCTCCTCCATAGAGACTGACCCATTGAATGTTCTCTCCTCCATAGAGACTGTCCCAGTGAATGTTCTCTCTCCGTAGAGACAGAACAGTGAATGTTCTCTCCTCCATAGAGACCGACCCAGTGAATGTTCTCTCCTCCATAGAGACTGACCCAGTGAAGGTTCTCTCCTAATAGAGACTGACCCAGTGAATGTTTCTCCTCCATAGAGACTGACCCATGATGTTTTCTCCTCCATAGAGACGGACCCAGTGAATGTTCTAGACTGAACTACTGAATGTTCTAGACTGACCCAGTGAATGTTCTCTCCTCCATAGAGTGACCCAGTGAATGTTCTCTCCTCCATAGAGACTGACCCAGTGAATGGTCTCTCCTCCATAGAGACTGAACCAGTGAATGTTCTCTCCTCCATAGAGACTGACCCAGTGAATGTTCTCTCCTCCATAGAGACGGACCCAGTGAATGTTCTAGACTGAACCAGTGAATGTTCAGACTGACCCAGTGAATGTCTCTCCTCCATAGAGACTGACCCAGTGAATGTTCTCTCCTATATAGAGACTGACCCAGTGAATGTTCTCTCCTCCATAGAGACTGACCCAGTGAATGTTCTCTCCTCCATAGAGACTGACCCAGTGAATGGTCTCTCCTCCATAGAGACTGAACCAGTGAATGTTCTCTCCTCCATAGAGACGGACCCAGTGAATTTTCTAGACTGACCCAGTGAATGTCTCTCCTCCTATATAGAGACTGACCCAGTGAATGTTCTCTCCTCCATAGAGACTGACCCAGTGAATTTTTCTCTCCTCCATAGAGATGACCCAGTGAATGTTTCTCCTCCATAAGACTGACCCAGTGAATTGTCTCTCCTCCATAGAGACTGAACCAGTGAATGTTCTCTCCTCCATAGAGACTGACCCAGTGAATGTTCTCTCCTCCATAGAGACGGACCCAGTGAATGTTCTAGACTGACCATGATGTTCTAGACTGACCCAGTATGTCTCTCCCTCCATAGAGACTGACCCAGTGAATGTTCTCTCCTATATAGAGACTGACCCAGTGAATGTTCTCTCCTCCTAGAGACTGACCCATGAATGTTCTCTCTCCATAGAGACTGACCCAGTGAATGGTCTCTCCTCCATAGAGACTGAACCAGTGAATGTTCTCTCCTCCATAGAGACGGACCCAGTGAATTTTCTAGACTGACCCAGTGAATGTTCTCTCCTCCATAGAGACTAAACCAGTGAATGCTCTCTCCTCCATAGAGACTAAAGCAGTGAATGCTCTCTCCTCCAGAGAGACTGACCTAGTGAATGTTCTAGACTGACCCAGTGAATGTTCTCTCCTCCATAGAGACTGACCCAGTGAATGTTCTCTCCTCTATAGAGTCTGATCCAGTGAATGTTCTAGACTGACCCAGTGAATGCTATCTCCTCCATAGAGACTGACCCAGAGAATGTTCTAGACTGACCCAGTGAATGTTCTGGACTGACCCAGTGAATGTTCTCTCCTCCATAGAGACTGACCCAGTGAATGTTCTCTCCTCCGTAGAGACTGAACCAGTGAATGCTCTCTCCTCCATAGAGACTGAACCAGTGAATGTTCTAGACTGAACCAGTGAATGTTCTCTCCTCTATAGAGACTGAACCAGTGAATGTTCTCTCCTCCATAGAGACTGACCCAGTGAACGATCTCTCCTCCATAGAGACTGAACCAGTGAATGTTCTTTCCTCCATAGAGTGTGACCCAGTGAATGTTCTAGACTGACCCAGTGAATGCTCTCTCCTCCATAGAGATTGACCCAGTGAATGCTCTCTCCTCCATAGAGACTGACCCAGTGAATGTTCTCTCCTCCATAGAGACTGACCCAGTGAATGTTCTCTCCTCCATAGAGACGGACCCAGTGAATGTTCTAGACTGAACCAGTGAATGTTCTAGACTGACCCAGTGAATGTCTCTCCTCCATAGAGACTGACCCAGTGAATGTTCTCTCCTATATAGAGACTGACCCAGTGAATGTTCTCTCCACCATAGAGACTGACCCAGTGAATGTTCTCTCCTCCATAGAGACTGACCCAGTGAATGTTCTCTCCTCCATAGAGACTGAACCAGTGAATGTTCTCTCCTCCATAGAGATGGACCCAGTGAATTTTCTAGACTGACCCAGTGAATGTTCTCTCCTCCATAACTAACCAGTGATGCTCTCTCCTCCATAGAGACTAAAGCAGTGAATGCTCTCTCCTCCATAGAGACTGACCTAGTGAATGTTCTAGACTGACCCAGTGAATGTTCTCTCCTCCATAGAGACTGACCCAGTGAATGTTCTCTCCTCTATAGAGTCTGATCCAGTGAATGTTCTAGACTGACCCAGTGAATGCTATCTCCTCCATAGAGACTGACCCAGAGAATGTTCTAGACTGACCCAGTGAATGTTCTGGACTGACCCAGTGAATGTTCTCTCCTCCATAGAGACTGACCCAGTGAATGTTCTCTCCTCCGTAGAGACTGAACCAGTGAATGCTCTCTCCTCTATAGAGACTGACCCAGTGAATGTTCTAGACTGACCCAGTGAATGCTCTCTCTCCTCCATAGAGACTGACCCAGTGAATGTTCTCTCCTCTATAGAGACTGACCCGTGAATGTTCTAGACTGACCCAGTGAATGCTCTCTCCTCCATAGAGATGGACCCAGTGAATGTTCTAGACTGACCCAGTGAATGTTCTCTCCTCCATAGAGACTGGCCCAGTGAATGTTCTCTCCTCTATAGAGACTGAACAAGTGAATGTTCTCTCCTCCATAGAGACTGACCCAGTGAATGCTCTCTCCTCCATGAGACTGACCCGTAATGTTCTTTCCTCGATAGAGTGTGACCCAGTGAATGTTCTAGACTGACCCAGTGAATGCTCTCTCCTCCATAGAGCTTGACCCAGTGAATGCTCTCTCCTCCATAGAGACTGACCCAGTGAATGTTCTCTCCTCCATAGAGACTGACCCAGTGAATGTTCTCTCCTCAATAGAGACGGACCCAGTGAATGTTCTAGACTGAACCAGTGAATGTTCTAGACTGACCCAGTGAATGCTATCTCCTCCATAGAGACTGACCCAGAGAATGTTCTAGACTGACCCAGTGAATGTTCTGGACTGACCCAGTGAATGTTCTCTCCTCCATAGAGACTGACCCAGTGAATGTTCTCTCCTCCGTAGAGACTGACCCAGTGAATGCTCTCTCCTCTATAGAGACTGACCCAGTGAATGTTCTAGACTGACCCAGTGAATGCTCTCTCCTCCATAGAGACTGACCCAGTGAATGTTCTCTCCTCTATAGAGACTGACCCAGTGAATGTTCTAGACTGACCCAGTGAATGCTCTCTCCTCCATAGAGATGGACCCAGTGAATGTTCTAGACTGACCCAGTGAATGTTCTCTCCTCCATAGAGACTGGCCCAGTGAATGTTCTCTCCTCTATAGAGACTGAACAAGTGAATGTTCTCTCCTCCATAGAGACTGACCCAGTGAATGCTCTCTCCTCCATAGAGACTGACCCAGTGAATGTTCTTTCCTCCATAGAGTGTGACCCAGTGAATGTTCTAGACTGACCCAGTGAATGCTCTCTCCTCCATAGAGCTTGACCCAGTGAATGCTCTCTCCTCCATAGAGACTGACCCAGTGAATGTTCTCTCCTCCATAGAGACTGACCCAGTGATTGTTCTCTCCTCAATGAGAGCGGACCCATGAATGTTCTGACTGAACCAGTGAATGTTCTAGACTGACCAGTGAATGTCTCTCCTCCATAGAGACTGACCCAGTGAATGTTCTCTCCTCTATAGACGACCCAGTGAATGTTCTCTCCTCCATAGAGACTGACCCAGTGAATGTTCTCTCCTCCACAGAGACGGACCCAGTGAATGTTCTAGATTGACCCAGTGAATGTTCTCTCCTCCATAGAGACTGACCCAGTGAATGTTCTCTCCTCCGTAGAGACTGAACCAGTGAATGCTCTCTCCTCTATAGAGACTGACCCAGTGAATGCTCTCTCCTCCATAGAGACTGACCCAGTGAATGTCTCTCCTCCATAGAGACTGACCCAGTGAATGTTCTCTCCTCTATAGAGACTGCCCCAGTGAATGTTCTAGTCTGACCCAGTGAATGCTCTCTCCTCCATAGAGACTGACCCAGTGAATGTTCTAGACTGACCCAGTGAATGTTCTCTCCTCCATAGAGACTGGCCCAGTGAATGTTCTCTCCTCCATAGAGACTGAACCAGTGAATGTTCTCTCCTCCATACTAGAGAGGACATGACGAGGAACGTATGAGAGGTGAGCAAGAGGAGTCAGCTGACATAAGAGCTCTCCTCCATAGAGAGAAGGAAGTCTCTGTAGGATGAATGACAGTAGAGGAAAGGAAGACTCTCCTCCATAGATGAACTGAAATGAATGAAGTCATGAGGAGACCGGAAGTTGTAAGAATGTCTCTCCTCATAGAGAGACAGGTTAAGAGAGAGGAGGATGACCGGAAGAGGAAGTCAAAAGAAGTACTGACCCAGTGAAGCTCACCTCCATAGAGACTGAACCAGTGAATGTTCTCTCCTCCATAGAGTGTGACCCAGTGAATGTTCTAGACTGACCCAGTGAATGCTCTCTCCTCCATAGAGATTGACCCAGTGAATGCTCTCTCCTCCATAGAGTCTGACCCAGTGAATGTTCTAGACTGACCCAGTGAATGTTCTCTCCTCCATAGAGTCTGACCCAGTGAATGTTCTAGACTGACCCAGTGAATGTTCTCTCCTCCATAGAGTCTGACCCAGTGAATGTTCTAGACTGACCCAGTGAATGCTCTCTCCTCCATAGAGACTGATCCAGTGAATGTTCTAGACTGACCCAGTGAATGTTCTCTCCTCCATAGAGACTGACCCAGTGAATGCTCTCTCCTCCATAGAGATTGACCCAGTGAATGTTCTCTCCTCCATAGAGACTGACCCAGTGAATGTTCTCTCCTCTATAGAGACTGACCCAGTGAATGTTCTCCTCCCATAAGACTGACCCAGTGAATGTTCTCTCCTCCATAGAGACTGACCCAGTGAATGTTCTCTCCTCCATAGAGACTGACCCAGTGAATGTTCTCTCCTCCATAGAGACTGACCCAGTGAATGTTCTCTCCTCCATAGAGACGGACCCAGTGAATGTTCTAGACTGAACCAGTGAATGTTCTAGACTGACCCAGTGAATGTCTCTCCTCCATAGAGGCTGACCCAGTGAATGTTCTCTCCTCCATAGAGACTGACCCAGTGAATGTGCTCTCCTCCATAGAGACTGAACCAGTGAATGTTCTCTCCTCCATAGAGACTGAACCAGTGAATGCTCTCTCCTCCATAGAGACTAAAGCAGTTAATGCTCTCTGCTCCATAGAGACTGACCTAGTGAATGTTCTAGACTGACCCAGTGAATGTTCTCTCCTCCATAGAGACTGACCCAGTGAATGTTCTCTCCTCTATAGATACTGACCCAGTGAATGTTCTAGACTGACCCAGTGAATGTTCTCTCCTCTATAGAGACTGACCCAGTGAATGTTCTAGACTGACCCAGTGAATGTTCTAGACTGACCCAGTGAATGTTCTCTCCTCCATAGAGACTGACCCAGTGAATGTTCTCTCCTCCGTAGAGACTGACCCAGTGAATGCTCTCTCCTCTATAGAGACTGACCCATTGAATGCTCTAGACTGACCCAGTGAATGCTCTCTCCTCCATAGAGACTGACCCAGTGAATGTCTCTCCTCCATAGAGACTGACCCAGTGAATGTTCTCTCCTCTATAGAGACTGACCCAGTGAATGTTCTAGACTGACCCAGTGAATGCTCTCTCTTCCATAGAGACTGACCCAGTGAATGTTCTAGACTGACCCAGTGAATGTTCTCTCCTCCATAGAGACTGGCCCAGTGAATGTTCTCTCCTCCATAGAGACTGAACCAGTGAATGTTCTCTCCTCCATAGAGTGTGACCCAGTGTATGTTCTAGACTGACCCAGTGAATGCTCTCTCCTCCATAGAGATTGACCCAGTGAATGCTCTCTCCTCCATAGAGTCTGACCCAGTGAATGTTCTAGACTGACCCAGTGAATGTTCTCTCCTCCATAGAGTCTGACCCAGTGAATGTTCTAGACTGACCCAGTGAATGCTCTCTCCTCCATAGAGACTGACCCAGTGAATGTTCTAGACTGACCCAGTGAATGTTCTCTCCTCCTTAGAGTCTGACCCAGTGAATGTTCTAGACTGACCCAGTGAATGTTCTCTCCTCCATAGAGACTGACCCAGTGAATGTTCTCTCCTCCAAAGAGACTGACCCAGTGAATGCTCTCTCCTCCATAGAGACTGACCCAGTGAATGTTCTAGACTGACCCAGTGAATGTTCTCTCCTCCATAGAGACTGACCCAGTGAATGCTCTCTCCTCCATAGAGACTGACCCAGTGAATGTTCTAGACTGACCCAGTGAATGCTCTCTCCTCCATAGAGACTGAACCAGTGAATGTTCTCTCCTCCATAGAGACTGACCCAGTGAATGTTCTAGACTAAACCAGTGAATGCTCTCTCCTCCATAGAGACTGACCCAGTGATTGCTCTCTCCTCCATAGAGTCTGACCCAGTGAATGTTCTAGACTAAACCAGTGAATGCTCTCTCCTCCATAGAGACTGGGTGGACTACAGAGATGGGTTTGGAGACTTTAAGCTGTGGAACGATGAATTCTGGCTGGGCAATGAACACATCCATTCTCTGGTGAAGGAAGGTAAGATCTGGGGCCAATAAGGGCCAGTAAGGGCAAGTAAGAGCCAGTAAGGGCCAGTAAGAGCCGGTAAGAGCCCGTAAGAGCCAGTAAGGACCAGTAAGAGCCGGTAATGACCAGTAAGAGCCGGTAATGACCAGTAAGAGCCAGTAAGGACCAGTAAGAGCCAGTAAGGTCCAGTAAGAGCCAGTAAGGACCAGTAAGGACCAGTAAGAGCTTTTAAGGACCGATAAGGGCCAGTAAGGTCCAGTAAGAGCCAGTAAGGACCAGTAAGAGCCAGTAAGGACCAGTAAGGACCAGTAAGAGCCAGTAAGGACCAGTAAGAGCCAGTAAGAGCCAGTAAGGACCAGTAAGAGCCAGTAAGGACCAGTAAGAGCCGGTAAGGTCCAGTAAGAGCCAGTAAGGACCAGTAAGAGCCAGTAAGGACCAGTAAGAGCCAGTAAGAGCCAGTAAGGACCAGTAAGAGCCAGTAAGAGCCAGTAAGGACCAGTAAGAGCCAGTAAGGACCAGTAAGAGCCAGTAAGAGCCAGTAAGGACCAGTAAGAGCCAGTAAGATCCAGTAAGGACCAGTAAGAGCCAGTAAGGACCAGTAAGAGCCGGTAAGGACCAGTAAGAGCCAGTAAGGACCAGTAAGAGCCAGTAAGGACCAGTAAGAGCCGGTAATGACCAGTAAGAGCAGTAGACCAGTAAAGCCGGTAAGGCTGTAAGGTCCGGTAAGGTCCAGAAGACCATAAGGACCATAAGAGCCTAAACCAGTAAGGACCAGTAACGAGCAGTAAGACCAGTAAGGCCGTAAGACCAGTAAGAGCCGGTAAGGGCTGGTAAGGTCCGGTAAGGTCCAGTAAGAGCCAGTAAGCGCCAGTAAGAGCCAGTAAGGACCAGTAAGCGAAAGGTCACTGGTTTGAACATGCAATAAAGGTGTGCTCTAGTATGGCACAACTTTTAAAATAGGAACCACTGTATGTGTGTCTGTGTGTGTAATAATGTGTGTGTGTGTAATAATGTGTGTGTGTGTGTGTAATGTGTATGTGTGTGTTGTGTGTGTGTGTGTGTGTGTGTGTGTGTGTGTGTGTGTGGGTGTGTGTGTGTGTGTGTGTGTGTGTGTGTGTGTGTGTGTGTGTGTGTGTGTGTGTGTGTGTGTGTGAGGTGGGAACCTGGTGAAGATTGATCTGATGGACTGGAGCGGAGCCAGGACTCATACCCACTACCAGAACTTCAGGATCACAGAGGAGAAGGTAAGATACCTACTACCAGAACTTCAGGATCACAGAGGAGAAGGTAAGATACCTACTACCAGAACTTCAGGATCACAGAGGAGAAGGTAAGATACCTACTACCAGAACTTCAGGATCACAGATGAGAAGGTAAGATACCTACTACCAGAACTTCAGGATCACAGAGGAGAAGGTAAGATACCTACTACCACAACTTCAGGATCACAGAGGAGAAGGTAAGATACCTACTACCACAACTTCAGGATCACAGAGCAGAAGGTAAGACACTCAGAACACTGTGTGTAGTCTGGGGGAGGAGAAGGTAAGACACTCAGAACACTGTGTATAGTCTGGGGGATGAGAAGGTAAGACACTCAGAACACTGTGTATAGTCTGGGGGAGGAGAAGGTAAGACACTCAGAACACTGTGTATAGTCTGGGGGATGAGAAGGTAAGACACTCAGAACACTGTGTATAGTCTGGGGATGAGAAGGTAAGACACAGAAGAACACTGTGGTAGTCTGGGGGAGGAGAAGGTAAGACACTCAAACAATTGTGTATAGTCTGGGGGAGGAGAAGGTAAGACACTCAGAACACTGTGTATAGTCTGGGGGAGGAGAAGGTAAGACACTCAGAACACTGTGTATAGTCTGGGGGAGGAGAAGGTAAGACACTCAGAACACTGTGTATAGTCTGGGGGAGGAGAAGGTAAGACACTCAGAACACTGTGTTAGTCTGGGGGGGGGGAGAATGTAAGACACTCAGAACACTGTGTATATCTGTGGGGAGAGAAGGTAAGACAACTTCAGAACACTGTGGTATAGTCTGGGGTGAGGAGAAGGTAAGACACTCAGAACACTGTGTATAGTCTGGGGGAGGAGAAGGTAAGACACTCAGAACACTGTGTATAGTCTGGGGGAGGAGAAGGTAAGACACTCAGAACACTGTGTATAGTCTGGGGGAGGAGAAGGTAAGACACTCAGAACACTGTGTATAGTCTGGGGGAGGAGAAGGTAAGACACTCAGAACACTGTGTATAGCCCTGGGGGAGGAGAATGTAAGACACTCAGAACACTGTGTATAGTCTGGGGGAGGAGAAGGTAAGACACTCAGAACACTGTGTATAGTCTGGGGATGAGAAGGTAAGACACTCAGAACACTGTGTATAGTCTGGGGGAGGAGAAGGTAAGACACTCAGAACACTGTGTATAGTCTGGGGGAGGAGAAGGTAAGACACTCAGAACACTGTGTATAGTCTGGGGGAGGAGAAGGTAAGACACTCAGAACACTGTGTATAGTCTGGGGGAGGAGAAGGTAAGACACTCAGAACACTGTGTATAGTCTGGGGGAGGAGAAGGTAAGACACTCAGAACACTGTGTATAGTCTGGGGGAGGAGAAGGTAAGACACTCAGAACACTGTGTATAGTCTGGGGGAGGAGAAAGGTAAGACACTCAGACACTGTGTATAGTCCTGGGGGAGGAAGAAGTAAGACACTCCAGACACACTGTGTATATCGACTGGGGGATGAGAAGGTAAGACACTCAGAACACTGTGTATAGCTGGGAGGAGAAGGAGAGACACTCCAGAACAACTGTGTATAGTCTGGGGGATCGGAAAGGTAAGACACTCAGAACACTGTGTAATAGTCTGGGGGAGGGAGAAGGTAAGACACTCGACACTGTGTATATCTGGGGAGGAGAAGGTAAGACACTCAGAACACTGTGTATAGTCTGGGGGATGAGAAGGTAAGACACTCAGAACACTGTGTATAGTCTGGGGGAGGAGAAGGTAAGACACTCAGAACACTGTGTATAGTCTGGGGGAGGAGAAGGTAAGACACTCAGAACACTGTGTATAGTCTGGGGGAGGAGAAGGTAAGACACTCAGAACACTGTGTATAGTCTGGGGAGGAGAAGGTAAGACACTCAGAACCCACTGTGTATAGTCTGGGGAAGGAGAGGTAAACACTCAGAAACACTGTTGTAGTCTGGGGGAGGAGAAGGTAAGACACTCAGACACTGTGTATAGTCGTTGGGAGGTAGAAGGTAAGACACTTCAGAACACTGTGTATAGTCCTGGGTATAGAGAAGGTAAGCACTACATTAACACTGTGTATAGTCCCTGGGGGAGGAGAAGGTAAGACCTCAGAACACTGTGTAGATGTCTGGGGGGATGAAGTAATCAACTCAGAACCTGTGTGATAGTCTGGTGGGGAGGAGAAGGTAAACCTCAGAACATGTGGTAGTAGTCTGGGGGAGAAGTTAAGACCTCAGACCACTGTGTTATAGTCTGGGGAGGATCAGTTAAGAACACTCAGAACACTGTGTGTAGTCTGGGTGAAGGGAGAGGTAATCGACCATCCTAGACAAACACTGTGTGTAGATCTGGGGAGGAGAAGGTACAGAACCTCCGAACCCTGTGGTATAGTCTGGGGAGGAGAAGGTAAAACCACATCAGAACACTGTGTTAGTCTGGGCGAGGTAGGAAGGTCAAACACTCGAAAACTGTGTATAGTCTGCTTGGGGGAGGAGAAGGTAAGACACTCAGAACACTGTGTATAGTCTGGGGAGGAGAAGGTAAGACACTCAGAACACTGTGTATAGTCTGGGGGAGGAGAAGGTAAACACATCGAACACTGTGTAGTATAGTCTGGGGAGTGAAAGGTAAGACCCCATCAGAACACTGTGTATAGTCTGGGGGAGGAGAGGTAGACATCAGAACACTGTTATAAGTCTTCGGGGGAGGAAGAAAGTAAGCACTCAACACTGTGTATAGTCTGGGGGAAGGTAGAAGGTAATACACGCGAGAACACTGTGTGATAGTCTGGGGGGGAGAAGTGTAGAATACTCAGAACACTGTGTATAGTCTGGTGGAGAAGTAATGACAACCTCAGAACACTGTGTATATGTCTGGGGAGAGAGGGGGAAGGTAAGAGACACTCAGAACACTGTGTAGATGTCTATGGGGGAGGGAGAAAGTAAGACACTCAGACACTGTGGTTATATGAGGCGTGGGGTAGGAAAGGTTAAGACACTCAGAACACTTTGTAATAGTCCCCCCTGGGGGGTAGAAGGTAGGACCTAGAACCTGTTTGCGCTTTGGGAGAGCAGGTAGACACTGCGTGTATAGTCTGAGGAGGAAGGAAGGTAAGACACTATGCGAAACACTGTGTATAGTCTGGGGATGAGAATGTATAGACATCACGAACACTGTGATAGTTCCTGGGGGGGAGAGTAAGACACCGAACCTGTGTATAACTGGAGAGAGCGCTCAAACACTGTGTAAGTCTGGGGGCTGAAGAAGGTAAGACAACTCAGAACACTGTGTTAGTCTGGGGATAGGAACGGTAAGGACACTCAGAACACTGTGTATAGTCTGGGGGAGGAGAAGTAAACACTCAAGCACACTGTGTATAGTCTTTGGGGAGGAGAAGGTAGAGACACTCAGAACACTGTGTATATTCTGGGCGAAGGAAAGGTAAGACAATCAGAACACTGTGTATAGTCTGGGGGAGAGGAAGGTAAGACACTCAGAACACTGTGTATGATCTGGAGGGAGTAAAGGTAAGACAACATCCAGAACAACTGTGTATAGTCTGGGGGGAGAGACGGTAAGGAACCAGAACACTGTGTATAGTCTGGGGAGGAGAATGTAGACAACTCAGCAACACTGTGTATTAGGTCTGGGGAGTAAAGGTAAGACACCTTCCAGAACACTGTGTATAGTCTTTTGTGGGGGGTTTGCTTTTCGGGAGGAGAAGGTAAGACCTCTCGAACACTGTGTGATAGTCTGGGGGGAAGGAGGTAGACCTCGAACAACTGTGGTATTAGCTTTGGGGAGAAGGTAAGACACTCAGAACACTGGGGGTTTAATGGAAGTCTGGGGAGAGAAGAAGGTAAGACACTCAACAAGAAACACTGTTATTCTGGGGATAGGGAGAAGTAACGACACTCAGAAACACTGTTGTATAGTCCTGGGGGATGGAAGGTTAAGACACTCCAGAACACTGTGTAGTAGTCTGGGGGAGGAGAAGTAAACACTCAAACACTGTGTATAGTCTCCTGGGGACGGAGAAGTAAGACACTCAGAACACTGGTATATACTCTGTGGTGCGGGGAGAAAAGGTAAGACACTCAGAACACTGGGTCATGTGTCATAGTCTGCTCCCTCTTGGGAGAGGAGAACGACTGTGTAAGTTGGGAATAACACTCAGAACACTGTGTATGTCTGTGGTTGTGCTTCAGTCTCGGGGTGGATTGGGAGGAGAAGGTAAGACACTCATACTGTGTAAGTACTGCGGGAGGAGAGAGGTAAACCTCAGAACACGTGTGTATAGTCTGGGGGTTGATGATTTGTAGAGTCTTGTTGGTGTCCGAACAGCTCGTGTATGTACTTCTGTTGTTGGGAGTGTGAGGAAAGGTAAGACACTCATCAACACTGTTTATAGTCTTTTGTGGGGTCATGGTAGGAAAGGTAAACACTTCAGAAACACTGTGTTATAGTCTGGGGGAGAGAAGGTAAGACACTTCAGAACACTGTGTCGTAGTCTGGGGGGAGGAGAAAGTAAGACCCTCGAACGACTGTGTATATCTGGATCTGGGGGAGGAGAAGGGATAAGTACACTCGAAACCAGATGTGTATGTCTGGGGGGAGGAGAAGGTAAGACCTCAAACAACTGTGTCTATGTCTGGGGGAGGAGAAGGTAAGACACTCGGACATTTATACTGGAGATAACACTCAAACCTGTGTATAGTCCTGGGATAGAGAATTAAGAGCACTCAGGAACACTGTGGTGTAGTTCTGGGGGAGGAAGAAGGTATAGACACTCAGAACACTGTGTATGTCCTTGGTGGAGGAGATAGTAAGACACTCCGAACACTGTGTATAGTCTGGTGGAGGAAAGGTAAGACATCAGACACTGTGTATAGTCTGGGGGAGGAGAATAAGGAGCACTCAAGAACACTGGTGTATAGTCTGGGGGAGGAGAAGGTAAGACACTCAGACCACTGTGTAATAGGTCTGGTCGTGGGGGGAGAGGTAAGACACTCAGAAACACCTGTGTATAGGTCCTGGGGGAGAAGAAGGTAAGAACACTCAGACACTGTGGTATAGTGCTGGGGGGAGGAAAGGTAAGAAACACCGGGAGGGGCAGAACACTGTGTATAGTCTGGGAGGAGAAGGTAAGACACTACAAATCAAACACTGTGTATATGTCTGTGGGATGATGAAGGTAAAGACACTCAGAACACTGTGTATAGTCTTCTGGGGGGAGGAGAAGGTAAGTACACTCAGACACTGTGTCGTATGTCTGGGGGAAGGAGAAGGTACGCACTCAGAACACTGTGTTAGTCTGGGGGAGAGAGAAGGAAGACACTCAGAACACTGTGTATATATTTAGTCTGGGGGGTAGAAGTAAGCACACTCGAACACTGTGTAATAGTCGATGAGTTGGGAGATGAAAGAAGGTAAACACTCAGAACACTGTGTATAGTCTGGGGGAGGAGAAGGTAAGAACAACTCAGACCACGTGTAGAGTCTCTGGGGAGAGAAGTTAAGACTCATCCACACACTGTGTTTAGGTCTGGGGGTAGAGAAGGTAAGACCTCAGAACACTGTGTATGTCCTGGGAGGGGAGAAGGTAAGACACTCAGAACAATGTGTATAGTGTCGTGGGCGAGAGAAGGTAGACACTCCGAACAACTGGGGTTATAGTCTTCGGGGAGAGGATAGTAAGTACACTCATAACACTGTGGTATAGTCCCTGGGGGGGAAGGAAGACACTCAGAACACTGGTATAGTCTGGGGGAGGAGAAGGTAATAACACTCAGACAACTTGTGTATAGTCTGGGGGGTGGAAGCATGTAAGTCACTCAAGACCAACCTGTTATAGTCTGGGGGGAGGAGAAGGTAAGACACTTCAAGAACACTGTGTGTAGTCTGGGGGAGGAAAGGTAAGTACACTCAGAACACTGGTGTAGTCTGGGGGAGGATAAGGTAAGACACTCATAAACACTTGTGTATCTGGGGGAGGTTAAGGTAAGACACTCAGAACACTGTGTACTAAGTCTGGGGAGGAGAAGGTAAGACACTCAGAACACTGTTTATGTCTGGGGGAGAAAAGGTAAGACACTCAGAACACACTGTGTAAAAAAATAGTCTGGGGGAGGAGAAGGTAAAGACTTCAGCACCTGTGTGTAGTCTGGGGGAGGAGAAGAGTAAACACTCGAACACTGTTGTATATGTCTGGGGAGGAAGAGAAGTAAAGACACTCAAAAAACACTGTGTATGAGTCTCTGGGGGAGGATGAAAAGGTAGACACTCAGAACACTGTGTTAGTCTGGGGGAGGAGAAGTAAGACACTCCAGAACACTGTGGTATAAGTCTGGGGGGAGGAGAAGGTAAGACACATCAGAACACTGTGTATAGTCCTGGGGATGGGAAGGTAAGACACAATCCAGAACATGTGTATAGTCTGGGGATGAGAATTAAGACACTCAGAACACTGTGTATAGTCTGGGGAGGAGAAGGTAAGACCATCCTAAAACACTTGTTATAATATTGTCTGGGGAGATGAGAAGTTAAGACATCAGAACACTGTGTATAGTTTGGGATAGAGAAAGGTAAGACACTCACAGAACACTGTGTACTTAGTCGGGGGGATGAAAGTAAGAACACTCAGACATGTGTAATATGTCTGGGGAGGAGAAGGTAGAGACACCATGCAACACTGTGGTATAGGTCTGGGGGAGGTGGGAAGGTAGACAACTCAGAACACTGTGTAGTAGATTCTGGGGGAGAGAAAGGTAAGAATACCGCAGAAACACTGTGTCATAGTCTGGGGGATGGAGAGAGGTAAGACACTCAGAACATCTGTGTATAGTCTTGGGAAGAGTAAGGTATACACTCAGAACCTGTGTATAGTCTGGGGGAGGAAAGGTAGACAACTCAGAACCTGTGTATATCTGGGGAGAGAAGGTAAGACCTACAGAAACAACTGTGTATAGCTGGGGGAGGAGTGTAAAGACAACTGCAGAACACTTTGTAGTCTGTAGGGAGAGAAGGTAAGACCCTCAGAACACTGTGTATATTGTCTGGAGGGAGTAGGAAGGATTAAGACACTCAGAACCCTGTGATATAGTCTGGTGGTGGGGGAGCAGGTAAGACACTCCAGAACACTGTGTATTGAGTCGGGGGAGGAAAGGTCAGACAACTCGAATAACCTGTGTATTTAAGTCGGGTGGATGAGAAGGTAAGACACTGCATAAACACTGTGTAATAGCTGGGGGAGTGAGGAAGGTAAGACACTCAGACACTTATCTGAGGGAGATGGTAACTAGAATTGAATCCCTGGGGTAGGAAGGAAGGTAAGGACACTCAGAAACACTGTGTATATCATGGGGAGGGCAAGTAAAAGACACTCAGAACACTGTGTATAGTTAGTCATGGGGGAGAAGGTAAGACACTCAGAAAACTGTGTATATAGTCCTGGGGGATAAAGGTGAGACGCTCTAGAAACTGTGTATAGTCTGGGGTGGTGAAGGTAGACACTCAGAACACTTGTCATGAGTCTGGGGAGGAGAAGGTAAGACACCCAGTAACACTGTGTTATACTGGGGGAGGATAAGGTAAGACACTCAGAACACTGTGTATAGTCTGGGGGTGAAAGGTAAGCACTCAGAACACTGTGTATAGTCTTCGTTTCGGGGGAGATAGATGTAAGACACTCAGAACACTGTGTATAGTTCTCGGGGGAGGTGAAGGTAAACACTCAGAACACTGTGTATAGTCTGGGGGAGAGAGTAAGACACTCAGAAACTGTGTTAGTCTGGGGAAAGAAGGAAGATCACTCATAACACCTGTTGTATAGTCTGGGGATGAGAAAAAGGGTATAAACACTCAGAAACACGTGTTAGTCGTCTGGTGGAGAGAAGGTAAAGACACTCAGAACATTTGTGTATAGTCCCTTGGGGGAGGAGAAGGATAAGACACTCAGAACACTGTGTATATAGCTGGGGATGGAGAAGGTACGACGATCGAACCCTGTGTTATAGTCTGGCTGGGGATGGAGAAGGTAAGACACTCAAACACTGTGTATAGTCTGGGGAATGAGAAGGTAGAGACACTCCAAGGAACACTGTGTATATCTGGGGGAGGATAAGGTAGGACACTCAGAACATTGTTATAGTCCTGGGGAATGAGGAATAGGTAAGACACTCAGAACACTGTGTATATTCTACGGGGGGAGGAGAGTAAGCACTCATGGAACACTGTGTATAGTTGGGGGAAGTAACATAGAAATGTTAGCGGGGGAGAAGGAAACACTCAGAAACACTGTGTAAGTCTGGGGGAGGAGAAGGTAAGACCTCCAAACACTGTTATAAGGGTCTGGGGAGGAGAAGGTAAACACTCAGGAACCTGTGTATAGTCTGGGGAGGTAGAAGAAGGTAAGACAACTCCAGACACTGTGTAATAGTCTGGGGGAGAGAGGTAAGCACGTCAGAACACTGTGTATAGTCCTGGGGGGAGGAGAAGAGTAAAGACACTCAGGACACTGTGTATAGTAGTCTGGGGGAGAGAAGTAAACACTCAGACACTGTGTATAGTCTGGGGAGGAGACTGGAATAAGACACTCAGAACACTGTGTTAAGTCTGGGATAGAAAATAAGAAGTAAGACACTCAGAACACTGTGTATGTCTGGGGGAGGCGAAGAGTAAGACACTCAGAAACCTGGTATAGTCTGGGGGATGAGAAGGTAGACACTCAGTAACACTGTGTATAAGTCTAGTCTGTGGGGAGGAGAAGGTAAGACACGTCAAGAAACACTGGTTATAGTCTGGGAAGGAGAAGGTAAGGACGAGGCTCAGACACTGTGTAAGTCTGGGGGAGGAGAAGGTATGACACTCAAACACTGTGATAGTCTGGGGAAAGGAGAAGGTAAACTACATCAAAAACTGTTGTATAGGTCTGGGAGGAGAAGGTAAGACACTCCAGAACACTGTGTATAGTCTTGGGGAGAGAAGGTAGAACACTCAGACACTGGTGTATAGTCTGGGGCGGGAGAAGGTAAGACACTCAGAACACTGTGTTATAGAATCCCTGTGGGGAGGAGCGAAGGTAAGACACTCAGAACAACTGTGTATAATAGTCTGGGGGAGGTAGGTAGACACTCGAACAACTGTGTATAGTCTGGGGAGAAAGAAACCACTCAGAACAACTGTGTATAGCTGGGGAGGAAGAAGGTAAGTACACTCGCTCAGAACACTGTGTCTAGAGTCGGGGAAGTGAGAAGGTAAGACACTCAGAACACTGTGTATACTTTGGGGAGTGGAGAAGGTAAAGACACTAGAACCGAGAGGGGGAGGGGACTGTGTATAGTCCTGGGGAGGAGAAGGTAAGAACTCTAACACTGTGTAGGTCTGGGGAGGGAAAGGTAACCCTCAGACCTGTGTATAGTCTGGGGGAGGAGAAGGTAAGACACTCAGAACACTGTGTATAGTCTGGGGGGGAGGAGAAAGATAGACACTCAGAACACTGTGTAAGAATCTGGGGAGGAGAAAGGTAAGACACTCAGACACTGTATCTAAAGTCGTGACATCAACTTATAGTCCCGGTGTAGGAGAAGGTAAGACACACTCAGAACACTGTGTAATGTCTGGGGAGGAGAAGGTAAGACACTCAGAACACTGTGTATAGTCTCCGGGGGAAAGAGTAAGACACTCAGAAACCTGTGTATGTCTGGGTGAGAGAAAGGTAAAGACACTCAGAACACTGTGTATCTTGTGGTAGGAAGTCTCAGACTGTGAAAGTCTGGGAGGAGAAGGTAAGACAACTCAGAACACGGTGTATAGTCGTGGGATGTAGAAGGTAGAAGACACTCAGAACACTGTTGTATAGTCTGGGGGAGGGAAGGTAAGCACATCAGAACACTGTGTATAGTTCTGGGGGGAGAGGTAGAACGAACGTAAGTCTGGAGGGGGTAACACTCAGAACACTGTGTATAGTCCTGGGGGATGGAGAAGGGTAGAACCTCAGAACCTCGGGTATAGGATCGTCTGGGGGAGGTGAGAGTAAGAGCACTCAGAACACTTTGATAGTCTGGTGTGGAGGAGAAAGTAAGACACTCAGAACACTGTGTAATGAGTCTGTTGGGGAGGATAAGATAAGATACACTCAGAACCTGTGTATAGTCTGGGAAGGGGAGAAAGGTAAGAACCACTCAGATAACACTGGGGGGGTGTATAAGTCTGGGGGAGGTGAAGGTAAACACTCAGAACTCTGTGTATAGTCTGGGTGAGGATGAAGGTAGACACTCAGAACCTGTGTATAGTCCTGGGGTAGAAGAAGGTAAGGAACACTCAGAACACTGTGGTATAGTCTGGGGGAGGGAAGGTAGTGACACTCAGACACTGTGTATAGTCGGGGGAGGAGAAGTAAGACGCTCATAACCTGGGGTTGTAATAGTCCTGGGGAAGGAAGGTAAGACACTCAGAACACTGTGTATAGTCTGGGGGAGGAGAAGGTAAGACAGCTCAGAACCTGTGTAATCTCGGGGAGTTGCAGGAAGGTCGACACTCAGAACACTGTGGGTTATAGTCTGGTGGGAGGAGAAGGTAAGGACACACTCAGAACACTGTGTTATGTCTGTGGGGGAGAGAAGGGTAAGACATCAGAACACTGTGTATAGTCTGGTGGAGGGAAGATAAGTAAGACACTCAGAACACTGTGTGTAGTCTGGGGGGGAGTATAAGGTAAGACACAATCAGAACACTGTTATAGTCTGAAGGAGAGAGAACCGCGTGACGGAGGAAGTACACATCATAAACAGACATGTGTATATCTGGGGGATGAGAATGTAAACACTCGCAGACACTGTGTATATGGTTGGGAGGATAGAGGTAGAGCACTAACAGAACAGCTGTGTATAGTCTGGGGAGCAGAAGGTAAGACACTCAGAACATGTGTATATGTCTGGGGGAGGAGAAGTAAGACACATCAGAAGCACTGTTATGTCTGGGGGAGGAGAGGTAAGACACTCAGAACAACATGTTATAAGTCTGGGGAGGAAGTTAAGACATCAGAACACTGTGTATAGTCCTGGTGGCGGAGGAGTAATACACTTCAGAACACTGTGTATAGTCTGGGGAGAGAAGGTAGAAAACTCACTCAGAACACTGTGTTAATCTGGTGAGGAGAAGTAAGTACCACCAGAACACCGTGTTATAGTCTCTGGGGGGAGAAGGGTAAGACACTCAGAAAACTGTTGTGATAGTCTGGGGGGGAAGAAGGTAAGACAACTCAGAAAAACACTGTGTATCAGTCTGGGGGAGGTGAAAATGTAAGACACTCAGAACACTGTGTAAGTCTGTGGCTGGGGAGGAAAGGTAAGACACTCGAACACTGTTATAAGTCGGGGGTCCTGGTAGGAAGGTAAAACCATCAGACACACTGTTATAGTCTCTGGGTGAGGAGAAAAAAAGGTAAAGACCACTCAGAACCCTTGTATATCTGGGGAGGAAGGTAAGACACTCAAGAACACTGTGTATGAGGTTCTGGGAGAAGGTAGACAGCACTGGTATAGCGGAGGTCCACTCAGAACACTGTGTATAGTCTGAGGGGGGGAGGTAAGGTAAGACACTCAGAACCTGTGTAATGTCCTGGGGAGGAGAAGGTAAGAACACTCAGAACACTGTTATAGTCTGGGGGAGGAGAAGGTAGACACTGGCAGAACACTGTGTATAGTCTGGGAGGTATGAGAAGGTAAGACACTCAGAACACTGTGTAATAAGTCTGGGGAGGAGAAGTAAGACCAAACTCAGAACCAGTGTATAGTGCTGGGGGAGGAGAAGGTAAGACACTCAGAACACTGTTGTTAGTCTGGGGGTAGGAAGAAAGGTAAGACACTCGGATGAACACTGTGTATAGTCTGGTGAGGAGAAGGTAAGACACTCAAACACTGTGTAGAGTCTGGGGGATGGAGAAGGTAAGACACTCCAGAACACTGTGTATTAGTCTGGTGGAGGAGAGAGTAAGACACTCAGACACTGTTAATAGAGTTTGGATGGGGAGGAGAAGGTAAGACACTCAGAACACTGTGTATAAGATCTTGTGGGAGATGAGAGGTAGACAGACTCGAGACACTGTGTATAGGTCCTGTGGGAGGTGAAGTAAGACACTCAGAGACACTGTGTATAGTCTGGGGGAGGAGAAGGTAAGACACTCAGGAACACTTGTATAGTCTGGGGGAGGAGAAGGTAAGACGCTCAGAACACTGTGTATAGTCTGGGGGAGGAGAAGGTAAGACACTCAGAACACTGTGTATAGTCTGGGGGAGGAGAAGGTAAGACACTCAGAACACTGTGTATATTCTGTGGGGAGGAGAAAACAGTGGCTTGTGTAATATTCTGAAGAAGGTAACAAACTCAGACACTGTGTGATAGTCTGGGGGAGGATGAAGGTAAGACACCTCGAACACTGTGTATAGTCCTGGGGAGGTGAAGGTAAACACTCAGAACACTGTTGTATAGTCCTGGGGGAGGAGAAGTAAACACTCAGAACACTGTTGTATAGTCTGGGGGATGAGAAGGTAAGACACCAGACACGCTGTGTATAGTCTGGGGAGAGAAGGTAAGACACTGCAAAACACTGTTGTAATATTCTGTGGGGAGAAGTAAGACACTCAGAACACTGTGTATAGTCTGGGGGAGGAGAAGGTAAGACACTCAGAACACTGTGTATAGTCTGGGACGGAAATGTAAGACCTCAGAAACTGTGTATAGTCTGGGGGAGGAGAAAGGTAAGACACTCCAGAACACTGTTTAGTCTGGGGAGGAGAAGGTAAGACACTCAGTAACACTGTGTATTTATCTGGGGGAGCGAAGTAATGACACTCCAGAAACACTGTGTATAGTCTTTGTCTGGGGGGAGGAGAAGTAGACACCCAGAACACTGTGTATAGTCTGGGGAGGAGAAGGTAGACATCAGAACACGTGTATAGTCTGGGGAGGAGAAGTAAACTACACTCAGAACACTGTGTATAGTCTGGGGAAGGAGAAGGTAAGACACTCAGAACACTGTGTATAGTCTGGGGGAGGAGAAGGTAAGACACTCAAACAACTTGTGTATATTATGGCTGGGGGAGGAGAAGGTAAGACACCTCAGGAACACTGTGTATAGTCTGGGTGAGTGAGAAAGGTAGACACTGCAGAACACTGTGTAGTAGTCTGGGGGAGAGAAGGTAAGACACGTCAGAATCGACTGTGTTAGTAGTCTGGGGGAGAGAATGTAAGACACGTCAGAACACTGTGTGAGTCTTGGGAGAGAAGTAGACCTAGACGCTGTGTAGCGGGAGGAAGGTAAACACTCAAACACTGTGTATGAGTCTGGGGGAGGGGGCGGAAGGTAAGTACGACTCAGAACACTGTGTAAGTCTGGGAAGGAGAAGGTAACATCAGGACACTGGGGTGTGCATAGTACTGGGGGAGTAGAAAGTAACATCAATCACATGTGTATACCTGGGGAGATAACATGAACACTGTGTATAGTCGGGGAGGGAGGAAGAAGTTAAGACACTCAGAAACTGTGTATTAGGTCCTGTGGGGAGGAGAAGGTAAGACACTCGAACACTGTGTATAGTCCTGGGGAGGAGAAGTAAGACCTCAGAACACTGTGATGTATGTCTGGGGGAGTATGAAGGTAAGACGCTAGAACTCGTGTGTAGCTGGGGGAGGAGAAGTAAGACCTCCAGAACAAAACTTGTATAGTCTGGGGGGAGGAGAAGGTAAGACACTTAGAACTACTGGTATAGTTCTGGGGAGGTAGAGAGGTAAGACAACTCAGAACATCTGTGGAATATGTCTGGGGGAAGGAAGGTAAGTAGCACTCAGAACACTGTGTAATGGTCTGGGGGAGGGAGAAGGGTAAGACACTCAGAACACTGTGTATAGTCTGGGGTGGAGAAGGTTAAGAACTCTAAAACGACTGTTTGTAAGTCCCTGGGGGAGGAGTACAGGTAAGACTCCAGAACACTGTGTATAGTCTGGGGAGGATAAGTAAGACACTTCGAAGAACACTGTTTATAGTCCTGGGGAGAGGAAAGGTCAGACACTCAGAACACTAATGTGTAAGTCTGTTCTTCTGGGAGGAGAAGGTAGACACTCAGAACACTGTGTATATCGTCTGGGGAGGAGAGGTAAGGACACCTCCAGTAACAACTGTGTATAAGTCTGGGGGAGGAAGAAGGTAAGACACTCCGAGAACACTGTGTATAGTCTGGGGGGGCAGGAAGGTAAGAACACTCGAACACTTGTTAATAGTCTGGGGGAGGAGAAGGTAGACCATCAGAACACTGTTAGTCTGGGGGAGGGATAGTAAGAACCACTCCAACACTGTGTAATCTGGAGGGAGGGAAGGTAAGACCTCAGAACACTGTGTATAGTCCTGGGGGAGGAGAAGGTAAGACTCATAACTCTGGTGTATATGTGCTGGGGGAGGAGAAGGTAAGGGACACTCAGAACACTGTGTATAGTGTCTGGGGAGGAGAAGGAAGACCTCAGAACACTGTGTATAGTCTGGGGGAGGAGAAGGTAAGACACTCAGAACACTGTGTATAGTCTGGGGGAGAGAAGGTAAGACACTCAGAACACTGTGTATATCTGGGAGGAGAGGTAAGACACTCAGAACACTGTTATAGTCTGAGGGAGGAGAAGGTAAGACACTCAAGAACCTGTGTATAGTCTGGGGGAGGAGAAGGTAAGACACTCAGAACACTGTGTGTAGTCTGGGGGAGGAGAAGGTAAGACACTCAGAACACTGTGTATAGTCTGAGGGAGGAGAAGTAAACACTCAGAACACTGGTGTATATTCTGGGGGAGGAGAAAAGGTAAGACACTCAGAACAAACGCTTGGAACAAGGGAAAAA
>NC_052318.1:63266-190766 GCF_016432855.1 Salvelinus namaycush
ACTACAGAGGACCATGTTCTATACTAATGAACTACAGAGGACCATGTTCTACTAACTGAACTACAGAGGACCATGTTCTACTAGAATGAACTACAGAGAAACCATGTTCTAACTAACTGAACTACAGAGGACCATGTTCTACTAAATGAACTACAGGGACCATGTTCTACTAAAAATGAACTACAGAGGACCATGTTAACTACTACCTGAGCTACAGGGACCATGTTCTACTAACTGAAACTACAGAGGGACCATGCTCTACTAATGAACTACAGAGGACCATGTTCTACTAACTGAACTACAGAGGACCATGTTCTACTAACGAACTCAGAGGACCATTTAAAGAATTCTACAGAGGACCATGTTCTACTAACTGAACTACAGAGGACCATGTTTCCACTAAATGAATACAGAGGACCATGTTCTACTAACGAACTACAGAGGACCATGTTCTACTAACTGAAACTACAGAGGACCATGTTCTACTAACTGAACTACAGAGGACCATGTTCTACTAACTGAACTACAGAGACCATGTTCTACTAACTGAACTACAGAGAACCATGTTCTACTAACTGAAACTACAGAGGACCATGTTCTACTAACTGAACTACAGAGGACCATGTTCTACTAACTGAAACTACAGAGGACCATGTCTTAACGAGAGGACCATGTTCTACTAACTGAACTACAGAGGGCCAATGTTATATATGAACTACAGAGAACCATGTCTACTAACTGAGCTACATAGGACATGTTTACTAACTGAACTACAGAGGACCATGTTCTACAGCTGAGGACCATGTTCTACTAACTGAACTACAGAGGACCATGTTCTACTAACTGAACTACAGTGAACCAGACTACAGAGGACCATGTTCTACTAACTGAACTACAGAGAACCAGACTACAGAGGACCATGTTCTACTAACTGAACTACAGAGGACCACGTTCTACTAACTGACTACAGAGGACCATGTTCTACTAGCTGAACTACAGAGGACCACGTTCTACTAACTGAACTAAAGAGGAACATGTTCTACTATGAATACAGAGGACCATGTTCTACCTAACTGAACTACAGAGGGACCATGTCTCTACTAACCATGTAACTATAACAGAGACCCATGTTCTACTAACTGAACTACAGAGGACCATGTTCTATAACTGGAATCTACAGAGGACCATGTTCTACTACTGAACTACAGAGGACCATGTTCTACTAATGAACTACAGAGGACCTATGTTTACTAACTGAACTACAGAGGACCATGTTCTACTGAACTGAACTGACAGAGGACCATGTCTTCTACAGAGGACCATGTTCTACTAACTGAAACAGAGGACAGCTACTACAGAGGACCATGTTCTACTAAACTGAACTACAGAGGACCATGTTCACTAACTGAACTACAAGACAAAAACGAGACCATGTTCTACTAACTTGAACTACAGAGGACCATGTTTACTAACTGAACATACAGAGACCATGTTCTACTAATGAACTACAGAGGACCAGTTTACTAATGAACTAAAGAGGACCTAGTTTCTACCAACTGAATACAGAGGACCATGTTCAATAACAGACTACAGAGGACATGTCTACTAACTGAACTACAGAGGACCATGCCTTACTAACTGAACTACAGAGGACCATGTTCTAATGAACTACAGAGACATTTCTACAACTGACTACAGAGGACCATGTTCTACAACTGAACTACAGAGGACCATGTTCTACTAACTGAACTACAGGGCCATTTCTACTAATCAACAGAGGACTGTCTACAGAGGACCATGTTCTACTAACGAACACAGGGACCATGTTCTACTAACTGAACTACAGAGGACCATGTTCTACTAACTGAGCTACAGAGGACCATGTTATACTAACTGAACTACAGAGGACCATGTTCTACTAACTGAACTACAGAGGACCATGTTCTACAAACTGAACTACAGAGGACCAGTTCTACTAACTGAGCTACAGAGGACCATGTTCTACTAACTGAATACAGAGGACCATGTTCTACTAACTGAACTACAGAGGACCATGTTCTACAGAGGAACATGTTCTACTAACTGAACTACAGAGGACCTGTTCTACTAACTGAACTACAGAGAGACCATGTTCTACTAACTGAGCTACAGAGGACCATGTTCTACTAACTGAACTACAGAGGACCATGTTCTACTAAATGAACTACAGAGGACCATGTTCTACTAACTGAACTACAGAGGACCATGTTCTACTAACTGAACTACAGAGGACCATGTTCTACTAACTGAACTACAGAGGACCATGTTCTACTAACTGAACTACAGAGGACCATGTTCTACTAATGAACTACAGAGGACCATGTCTATACTACGAACTACAGAGACCATGTCTACTAACTTGAACTACAGAGGACCATGTTTACTAATTACTTGGACTGTATAACTGAACTACAAGAGGACCATGGTTCTACAGAGGACCATGTTCTACTAACTGAACTACAGAGGACCATGTTCCATAACTGAACTACAGAGGGACCATGTTTACTAACTGAACTACAGAGGACCATGTTCTACTAACTGAACTACAGAGGACCATGTTCTACTAACTGAACTACAGAGGACCATGTTCTACTAATGAACTACAGAGGACCATGTTCTACTAACTGAACTACAGAGGAACCATGTTCTACTCAACTGAACTACAGAGGACCATGTTCTACTAACTGAACTACAGAGGACCATGTTTCTAACTGAACTACAGAGACCATGTTCTACTAACTGAACTACAGAGGAACATGTTCTACAACTGAACTACAGAGGACCATGTCTACTAACTGAACTACAGAGGACCATGTTCTACTAACTGAACTACAGAGGACCATGTTCTACTAAACTGAACTACAGAGGACCATGTTCTACTAACTGAACTACAGAGGACCATGTTTACTAACTGAAATACAGAGGACCATGTTCTACTAACTGAGACTACAGAGGACCATGTTCTATAACATGAACTACAGAGGACCATGTTCTACTAACTGAACTACAGAGGACCATGTTGCTACTAATGAAATACAGAGGACCATGTTCTACTAACTGAACTACACAGGACCAGTTTACTAACTGAACTACAGAGGACCATGTTCTACAGAGGACCAGTTCTATACTGAACTACAGAGGACCATGCTTCATAAATGAACTACAGAGGACCATGGTTCTACTAACTGAACTACAGAGGACCATGTTCTACTAACTGAAATACAGAGGACCATGTTCTACTAAGAAACTACAGAGGACCATGTTCTACTAACTGAACTACAGAGACCATGTTTACTAACTGAACTACAGAGGAACCATGTTCTACTAACTGAACTACAGAGGACCATGTTCTACTAACTGAACTACAGAGGACCATGTTCTACTAACTGAACTACAGAGGACCATGTTCTACAGAGGACCCATGTTCTACTAACTGAACTACAGAGGACCATGTTCACTAATGAACTACAGAGAACCATGTTATACTAACTGATACAAGGGACCATGTTCTAAACTGAACTACAAGAGGACCATGTCTACAGAGACCATGTTCTACTAACTGAATACAGAGAGACCATGTTCTTCTAACTGAACTACAGAGGACCATGTTCTACTAACTGAACTACAGAGACCATGTTCTACTAACTGAACTACAGGGACCATGTTCTACTAAACTGAAATACAGAGGACCATGTTCTACTAACTGAACATACAGAGGCCATGTTCTACTAACTGAAACTACAGAGGACTGTTCTACTAGAACTACGAGCGAACATGTTCTACTAACTGAACTACAGAGGACCATGTTACTAACTAAAGAACTACAGAGGACCATGTTCTACTAACTGAACTACAGAGGACCATGTTCTACTAACTGAAGCTACAGAGGACCATGCTCTACTAAATGAACTACCAGAGGACCATGTTTCTACTAACTGAACTACAGAGGACCATGTCTACTAATGAACTACAGAGGACCATGTTCTACTAACTGAACTACAGGGACCATGTTTCTACTAACTGAAACTACAGAGACCATTCTACAGAGGACCATGTTCTACTAACTGAACTACAGAGGACCATGTCTACAGAGGACCATGTTCTACTAACTGAACTACAGAGACCATGTTCACTAACTGAACTACAGAGGGACCATGTCTACTAACTGAAACTACAGAGGACCATGTTCTACTAACTGAACTACAGAGGACCATGCTCTCACTAATGAATACAGAGGACCATGTTCTACTAACTGAACTACAGAGGACCATGTTCTACAACTGAACGACAGAGGCCATGTTACTACTAACTGACTACAGAGGACCATGTCTACTAACTGAACTAACGAGACCATGTTCTACTTAACGAACTACAGAGACCATGCTACTCTACAGAGGAACATGTTCTACTAACTGAACTACAGAGGACCATGTTATACGAAGCTGAACTACAGAGGACCATGTTCTACTAACTGAACTACAGAGGACCATGTTATAATAACTGAACTACAGAGAACCATGTTCTACTAACTGAACTACAGAGGACCATGTTCTACTAACTGAACTACAGAGGACCATGTTCTACAAACATGTTCTACAACTGAACTAACAGAGGACCATGTTCTACTAAATGAACTACAGGAGGAACCATGTTCTAACTAACTGCAGTACTATTAGGACCATGCTTCTACTAACTGAATACAGAGGACCAGTTCTACAGAGGACCATGTTCTACTAACTGAACTACAGAGGACCCATGTTTACAGTACAGAGACCAGTTCTACTAACTGAGCTACAGAGCGACCATGTTCTACTAACTGAAATACAGAGGACCATTGTTACTAACTGAAGACCACAGAGGACCATGTTATACTAATGAATACAGAGGCAACCGTGACCTTCTCTTGTGAAGCCCAGACGTAAGAGAGAGAACAAAGGCTAAACCTGGTCTTAACGTCCAATGCTCCATCCCCCTGCCCATCCCCCCTCCACGCCACTCCGCCAACCGCCACGATGCCCGGCATCAGAACATTCCAGGCATTCCCGTGATTGGCAGATAGCAGGTTGATTGACATGTCGGACCCCACGAACACTGGGTACTGGTCAGTACAACACAACCACCTCCTAGCCTAACACATAACACACAGCTGTCTGTGCGGGTCGCTACAATAGTATCTAGCCAATTGGACATGACTATGCTATAATATCTTCTGTTTGGGTGACTCAGTTCAGGTCTGAGCCATGATCAGAATGTGTCTCTGTGTCTATTTCCAGCCCTGCCATTTCTACCTGTCCTGATCTAGTGTTTCACCCCTGAACCTCCTCACACTGTCTCAAAGTCCATGTCTGCTTTTAGCTCCCACCTCTACTTCACTGTGTTATAATGGACCTGATGCTTGTTACGTCACCTCTGTAACCAGCTATCAAACACAATGACCTCTGACCCCGTCCCATGGCCCTACTTCACTGTGTTATAATGGACCTGATGCTTGTTACGTCACCTCTGTAACCAGCTATCAAACACAATGACCTCTGACCCCGTCCCATGGCCCTACTTCACTGTGTTATAATGGACCTGATGCTTGTTACGTCACCTCTGTAACCAGCTATCAAACACACTGACCTCTGACCCCGTCCCATGGCCCTACTTCACTGTGTTATAATGGACCTGATGCTTGTTACGTCACCTCTGTAACCAGCTATCAAACACAATGACCTCTGACCCCGTCCCATGGCCCTACTTCACTGTGTTATAATGGACCTGATGCTTGTTACGTCACCTCTGTAACCAGCTATCAAACACAATGACCTCTGACCCCGTCCCATGGCCCTACTTCACTGTGTTATAATGGACCTGATGCTTGTTACGTCACCTCTGTAACCAGCTATCAAACACACTGACCTCTGACCCCGTCCCATGGCCCTACTTCACTGTGTTATAATGGACCTGATGCTTGTTACGTCACCTCTGTAACCAGCTATCAAACACAATGACCTCTGACCCCGTCCCATGGCCCTACTTCACTGTGTTATAATGGACCTGATGCTTGTTACGTCACCTCTGTAACCAGCTATCAAACACAATGACCTCTGACCCCGTCCCATGGCCCTACTTCACTGTGTTATAATGGACCTGATGCTTGTTACGTCACCTCTGTAACCAGCTATCAAACACAATGACCTCTGACCCCGTCCCATGGCCCTACTTCACTGTGTTATAATGGACCTGATGCTTGTTACGTCACCTCTGTAACCAGCTATCAAACACAATGACCTCTGACCCCGTCCCATGGCCCTACTTCACTGTGTTATAATGGACCTGATGCTTGTTACGTCACCTCTGTAACCAGCTATCAAACACAATGACCTCTGACCCCGTCCCATGGCCCTACTTCACTGTGTTATAATGGACCTGATGCTTGTTACGTCACCTCTGTAACCAGCTATCAAACACACTGACCTCTGACCCCGTCCCATGGCCCTACTTCACTGTGTTATAATGGACCTGATGCTTGTTACGTCACCTCTGTAACCAGCTATCAAACACAATGACCTCTGACCCCGTCCCATGGCCCTACTTCACTGTGTTATAATGGACCTGATGCTTGTTACGTCACCTCTGTAACCAGCTATCAAACACAATGACCTCTGACCCCGTCCCATGGCCCTACTTCACTGTGTTATAATGGACCTGATGCTTGTTACGTCACCTCTGTAACCAGCTATCAAACACAATGACCTCTGACCCCGTCCCATGGCCCTACTTCACTGTGTTATAATGGACCTGATGCTTGTTACGTCACCTCTGTAACCAGCTATCAAACACAATGACCTCTGACCCCGTCCCATGGCCCTACTTCACTGTGTTATAATGGACCTGATGCTTGTTACGTCACCTCTGTAACCAGCTATCAAACACACTGACCTCTGACCCCGTCCCATGGCCCTACTTCACTGTGTTATAATGGACCTGATGCTTGTTACGTCACCTCTGTAACCAGCTATCAAACACAATGACCTCTGACCCCGTCCCATGGCCCTACTTCACTGTGTTATAATGGACCTGATGCTTGTTACGTCACCTCTGTAACCAGCTATCAAACACACTGACCTCTGACCCCGTCCCATGGCCCTACTTCACTGTGTTATAATGGACCTGATGCTTGTTACGTCACCTCTGTAACCAGCTATCAAACACACTGACCTCTGACCCCGTCCCATGGCCCTACTTCACTGTGTTATAATGGACCTGATGCTTGTTACGTCACCTCTGTAACCAGCTATCAAACACAATGACCTCTGACCCCGTCCCATGGCCCTACTTCACTGTGTTATAATGGACCTGATGCTTGTTACGTCACCTCTGTAACCAGCTATCAAACACAATGACCTCTGACCCCGTCCCATGGCCCTACTTCACTGTGTTATAATGGACCTGATGCTTGTTACGTCACCTCTGTAACCAGCTATCAAACACAATGACCTCTGACCCCTTCCCATGGCCCTACTTCACTGTGTTATAATGGACCTGATGCTTGTTACGTCACCTCTGTAACCAGCTATCAAACACAATGACCTCTGACCCCGTCCCATGGCCCTACTTCACTGTGTTATAATGGACCTGATGCTTGTTACGTCACCTCTGTAACCAGCTATCAAACACAATGACCTCTGACCCCGTCCCATGGCCCTACTTCACTGTGTTATAATGGACCTGATGCTTGTTACGTCACCTCTGTAACCAGCTATCAAACACAATGACCTCTGACCCCGTCCCATGGCCCTACTTCACTGTGTTATAATGGACCTGATGCTTGTTACGTCACCTCTGTAACCAGCTATCAAACACAATGACCTCTGACCCCGTCCCATGGCCCTACTTCACTGTGTTATAATGGACCTGATGCTTGTTACGTCACCTCTGTAACCAGCTATCAAACACACTGACCTCTGACCCCGTCCCATGGCCCGACTTTACTGTGTTATAATGGACCTGATGCTTGTTACGTCACCTCTGTAACCAGCTATCAAACACAATGACCTCTGACCCCGTCCCATGGCCCTACTTCACTGTGTTATAATGGACCTGATGCTTGTTACGTCACCTCTGTAACCAGCTATCAAACACAATGACCTCTGACCCCGTCCCATGGCCCTACTTCACTGTGTTATAATGGACCTGATGCTTGTTACGTCACCTCTGTAACCAGCTATCAAACACACTGACCTCTGACCCCGTCCCATGGCCCTACTTCACTGTGTTATAATGGACCTGATGCTTGTTACGTCACCTCTGTAACCAGCTATCAAACACAATGACCTCTGACCCCGTCCCATGGCCCTACTTCACTGTGTTATAATGGACCTGATGCTTGTTACGTCACCTCTGTAACCAGCTATCAAACACAATGACCTCTGACCCCGTCCCATGGCCCTACTTCACTGTGTTATAATGGACCTGATGCTTGTTACGTCACCTCTGTAACCAGCTATCAAACACAATGACCTCTGACCCCGTCCCATGGCCCTACTTCACTGTGTTATAATGGACCTGATGCTTGTTACGTCACCTCTGTAACCAGCTATCAAACACAATGACCTCTGACCCCGTCCCATGGCCCTACTTCACTGTGTTATAATGGACCTGATGCTTGTTACGTCACCTCTGTAACCAGCTATCAAACACAATGACCTCTGACCCCGTCCCATGGCCCTACTTCACTGTGTTATAATGGACCTGATGCTTGTTACGTCACCTCTGTAACCAGCTATCAAACACAATGACCTCTGACCCCGTCCCATGGCCCTACTTCACTGTGTTATAATGGACCTGATGCTTGTTACGTCACCTCTGTAACCAGCTATCAAACACAATGACCTCTGACCCCGTCCCATGGCCCTACTTCACTGTGTTATAATGGACCTGATGCTTGTTACGTCACCTCTGTAACCAGCTATCAAACACAATGACCTCTGACCCCGTCCCATGGCCCTACTTCACTGTGTTATAATGGACCTGATGCTTGTTACGTCACCTCTGTAACCAGCTATCAAACACAATGACCTCTGACCCCGTCCCATGGCCCTACTTCACTGTGTTATAATGGACCTGATGCTTGTTACGTCACCTCTGTAACCAGCTATCAAACACAATGACCTCTGACCCCGTCCCATGGCCCTACTTCACTGTGTTATAATGGACCTGATGCTTGTTACGTCACCTCTGTAACCAGCTATCAAACACAATGACCTCTGACCCCGTCCCATGGCCCTACTTCACTGTGTTATAATGGACCTGATGCTTGTTACGTCACCTCTGTAACCAGCTATCAAACACAATGACCTCTGACCCCGTCCCATGGCCCTACTTCACTGTGTTATAATGGACCTGATGCTTGTTACGTCACCTCTGTAACCAGCTATCAAACACAATGACCTCTGACCCCGTCCCATGGCCCTACTTCACTGTGTTATAATGGACCTGATGCTTGTTACGTCACCTCTGTAACCAGCTATCAAACACAATGACCTCTGACCCCGTCCCATGGCCCTACTTCACTGTGTTATAATGGACCTGATGCTTGTTACGTCACCTCTGTAACCAGCTATCAAACACACTGACCTCTGACCCCGTCCCATGGCCCTACTTCACTGTGTTATAATGGACCTGATGCTTGTTACGTCACCTCTGTAACCAGCTATCAAACACAATGACCTCTGACCCCGTCCCATGGCCCTACTTCACTGTGTTATAATGGACCTGATGCTTGTTACGTCACCTCTGTAACCAGCTATCAAACACAATGACCTCTGACCCCGTCCCATGGCCCTACTTCACTGTGTTATAATGGACCTGATGCTTGTTACGTCACCTCTGTAACCAGCTATCAAACACACTGACCTCTGACCCCGTCCCATGGCCCTACTTCACTGTTTTATAATGGACCTGATGCTTGTTACGTCACCTCTGTAACCAGCTATCAAACACACTGACCTCTGACCCCGTCCCATGGCCCTACTTCACTGTGTTATAATGGACCTGATGCTTGTTACGTCACCTCTGTAACCAGCTATCAAACACAATGACCTCTGACCCCGTCCCATGGCCCTACTTCACTGTGTTATAATGGACCTGATGCTTGTTACGTCACCTCTGTAACCAGCTATCAAACACACTGACCTCTGACCCCGTCCCATGGCCCTACTTCACTGTGTTATAATGGACCTGATGCTTGTTACGTCACCTCTGTAACCAGCTATCAAACACAATGACCTCTGACCCCGTCCCATGGCCCTACTTCACTGTGTTATAATGGACCTGATGCTTGTTACGTCACCTCTGTAACCAGCTATCAAACACAATGACCTCTGACCCCGTCCCATGGCCCTACTTCACTGTGTTATAATGGACCTGATGCTTGTTACGTCACCTCTGTAACCAGCTATCAAACACAATGACCTCTGACCCCGTCCCATGGCCCTACTTCACTGTGTTATAATGGACCTGATGCTTGTTACGTCACCTCTGTAACCAGCTATCAAACACAATGACCTCTGACCCCGTCCCATGGCCCTACTTCACTGTGTTATAATGGACCTGATGCTTGTTACGTCACCTCTGTAACCAGCTATCAAACACACTGACCTCTGACCCCGTCCCATGGCCCTACTTCACTGTGTTATAATGGACCTGATGCTTGTTACGTCACCTCTGTAACCAGCTATCAAACACAATGACCTCTGACCCCGTCCCATGGCCCTACTTCACTGTGTTATAATGGACCTGATGCTTGTTACGTCACCTCTGTAACCAGCTATCAAACACAATGACCTCTGACCCCGTCCCATGGCCCTACTTCACTGTGTTATAATGGACCTGATGCTTGTTACGTCACCTCTGTAACCAGCTATCAAACACACTGACCTCTGACCCCGTCCCATGGCCCTACTTCACTGTGTTATAATGGACCTGATGCTTGTTACGTCTCCTCTGTAACCAGCTATCAAACACACTGACCTCTGACCCCGTCCCATGGCCCTACTTCACTGTGTTATAATGGACCTGATGCTTGTTACGTCACCTCTGTAACCAGCTATCAAACACAATGACCTCTGACCCCGTCCCATGGCCCTACTTCACTGTGTTATAATGGACCTGATGCTTGTTACGTCACCTCTGTAACCAGCTATCAAACACAATGACCTCTGACCCCGTCCCATGGCCCTACTTCACTGTGTTATAATGGACCTGATGCTTGTTACGTCACCTCTGTAACCAGCTATCAAACACAATGACCTCTGACCCCGTCCCATGGCCCTACTTCACTGTGTTATAATGGACCTGATGCTTGTTACGTCACCTCTGTAACCAGCTATCAAACACAATGACCTCTGACCCCGTCCCATGGCCCTACTTTCTATAGCTGAACATTTCAATTCCTCTATGACTTTTGTTTAGTGACCATTTACATATTTATTTATGTATTTAAGTATTTGTTGTATATTGGGCTTGTGCCTTAGAGCATCATGGGTGTTTTGTATGTGTTGAGGTGATAACATTCCAGATAAATGGTTGAACTGAATCATGTCTCCCGGCTCATCGTTATTGAATTGTTATACAGACGTGGTGATGAAACCCACGAGATATAACAAAAGATTGGTGATGAGTAAGTCTGAATCTACAGGAACTATTCTGTCTGGAAGAAGTCGGTTTTTACAAGTGTTTAAAACTGTTATTTTCTGTGGTACAGTATAGGCTAATGTTAGCACAGTGTATTGCTAGCAGAGGCAAGCACATAGCCGATCTAGCTAAGAAAGTTGAGAGTTAACATCGTCACGGACGGCAGAAAAGCACTGGAGACGGACGTCGGAGCGGGAAAATAACGTGATTAAAAAGGAACCAATATATACAGTGATCAACGGAAAGGACATGTATTCAACTGTGAGGACGAACTTTGGAATTAAAAACTGCTAAATGAGCGAACTTGACGAAACGTCAATGAGTGAAGTGAATGAAGATCAAGTGACTGAGGAAAATATTGAAGAGAGTGAGAATCAGGAGCTGGAATTGTCGGAAACATTCGGACAGTTTGATGAAAGTATTGAGCAGTGGAGCCAAATAAATGTAATTTACTAGGCAGCCTGCCACAGCCAGACAGAACAGGTCATACGACGTACGGGGATATTGTGGAGATACTTAAAGGACATTGTTCACCAGAACCACTAGTTAATGCTGAAAGGTTCAGGTTCCACAGGAGACATCAGGAAGAGGGAGAATCAGTACCAATGTTTGCTGCTGCATTAAAGAAACCATCAGAACACTGTGAGTTGAATGGTGTTCTAAATGACATCATAAGAGACAGACTAGTATGTGGGCTACGGAGGGAAGCTACACTAAAGAGACTGTGGACTGAATGGTGTTCTAAATGACATCATAAGAGACAGACTAGTATGTTACTACAGAGTGAAGCTACACTAAAGAGACTGTGGACTGAATGGTGTTCTAAATGACATCATAAGAGACAGACTAGTATGTGGGCTACGGAGGGAAGCTACACTAAAGAGACTGTGGACTGAATGGTGTTCTAAATGACATCATAAGAGACAGACTAGTATGTGGGCTACGGAGGGAAGCTACACTAAAGAGACTGTGGACTGAATGGTGTTCTAAATGACATCATAAGAGACAGACTAGTATGTGGGCTACGGAGGGAAGCTACACTAAAGAGACTGTGGACTGAATGGTGTTCTAAATGACATCATAAGAGACAGACTAGTATGTGGGCTACGGAGGGAAGCTACACTAAAGAGACTGTGGACTGAATGGTGTTCTAAATGACATCATAAGAGACAGACTAGTATGTGGGCTACGGAGGGAAGCTACACTAAAGAGACTGTGGACTGAATGGTGTTCTAAATGACATCATAAGAGACAGACTAGTATGTTACTACAGAGTGAAGCTACACTAAAGAGACTGTGGACTGAATGGTGTTCTAAATGACATCATAAGAGACAGACTAGTATGTGGGCTACGGAGGGAAGCTACACTAAAGAGACTGTTGACTGAATGGTGTTCTAAATGACATCATAAGAGACAGACTAGTATGTGGGCTACGGAGGGAAGCTACACTAAAGAGACTGTGGACTGAATGGTGTTCTAAATGACATCATAAGAGACAGACTAGTATGTGGGCTACGGAGGGAAGCTACACTAAAGAGACTGTGGACTGAATGGTGTTCTAAATGACATCATAAGAGACAGACTAGTATGTGGGCTACGGAGGGAAGCTACACTAAAGAGACTGTGGACTGAAAGTCATCTGACCTTGGCGAAGGACATTGAAATCAGCGTGTCCATGGAACTAGCTGCTAAAGAGGCTCACCAGTTGAGTTCATCGGGAACTTAGTGGGTTCATCTAACAATCCTAATCATCAGTGGGGCGGTAGGTAGCCTAGTGGTTAGAGCAGGTAGCCTAGTGGTTAGAGCAGGTAGCCTAGTGGTTAGAGCAGGTAGCCTAGTGGTTAGAGCAGGTAGCCTAGTGGTTAGAGCAGGTAGCCTAGTGGTTAGAGCAGGTAGCCTAGTGGTTAGAGCAGGTAGCCTAGTGGTAAGAGCAGGTAGCCTAGTGGTAAGAGCAGATAGCCTAGTGTTTAGAGCAGGTAGCCTAGTGGTTAGAGCAGGTAGCCTAGTGGTTAGAGCAGGTAGCCTAGTGGTTAGAGCAGGTAGCCTAGTGGTTAGAACAGGTAGCCTAGTGGTAAGAGCAGGTAGCCTAGTGGTTAGAGCAGGTAGCCTAGTGGTTAGAGCAGGTAGCCTAGTGGTTAGAGCAGGTAGCCTAGTGGTTAGAGCAGGTAGCCTAGTGGTAAGAGCAGGTAGCCTAGTGGTTAGAGCAGGTAGCCTAGTGGTTAACTAACTTGCCTAGTAAAATAAAAATCAGCTGATATATTTTAATCTCATACACAGGGCAAACTTTCCACCTAGCAAACATCCTTTAATACAAATCATAACCTCTCCTCTGTGTGATCTTTGTAATCAAGGTGGCTTTGGCTCATTTATGCATATGCAGTTATTTTAACGCTGCATTTTATTTACTCTTTAATTATTTGTTACTTCTATTCATATTTTTTTTGTATTTTCTTTTGTTGGTTGGAGGCTTGAAGGTAAGCATTTCACGGTAAGGTCTACAGCTGTTGTATTCGGCATTTCACGGTAAGGTCTACAGCTGTTGTATTCAGCATTTCACGGTAAGGTCTACAGCTGTTGTATTCAGCATTTCACGGTAAGGTCTACAGCTGTTGTATTCGGCATTTCACGGTAAGGTCTACAGCTGTTGTATTCAGCATTTCACGGTAAGGTCTACAGCTGTTGTATTCGGCATTTCACGGTAAGGTCTACACCTGTTTTATTCAGCATTTCACGGTAAGGTCCACCCCTGTTGTATTCGGCATTTCACGGTAAGGTCTACAGCTGTTGTATTCAGCATTTTACGGTAAGGTCTACAGCTGTTGTATTCAGCATTTCACGGTAAGGTCTACAGCTGTTGTATTCAGCATTTCACGGTAAGGTCTACAGCTGTTGTATTCGGCATTTCACGGTAAGGTCTACAGCTGTTGTATTCGGCATTTCACGGTAAGGTCTACAGCTGTTGTATTCAGCATTTCACGGTAAGGTCTACAGCTGTTGTATTCGGCATTTCACGGTAAGGTCTACAGCTGTTGTATTCAGCATTTCACGGTAAGGTCTACAGCTGTTGTATTCAGCATTTCACGGTAAGGTCTACAGCTGTTGTATTCGGCATTTCACGGTAAGGTCTACAGCTGTTGTATTCGGCATTTCACGGTAAGGTCTACAGCTGTTGTATTCGGCGCGTGTGACCAATTTGATTTGATATGTAGCACAACAACACTTGACAGCTGGTTCTCTGCAACTGAAACCATAAAATAACTACAGTGTTTTACCCAGCAGACTGTTCATCATCATTTTAGTGCAAATGTGTACCTTACTGATTGTATTATTATGCAAATGAAAATTAATTACTTAAAAATCATACAATGTGATTTTCTGGATTTTTGTTTTAGATTCCGTCTCTCACAGTTGAAGTGTACCTATGATAAAAATTACAGACCTCTACATGCTTTGTAAGTAGGAAAACCTGCAAAATCGGCAGTGTATCAAATACTTGTTCTCCCCACTGTATATACACTACCGTTCAAAATTTTGGGGTCACTTAGAAATGTCCTTGTTTTTGAAAGAAAAGCTAATTTTTTGTCCATTAAAATAACATCAAATTGATCAGAAATACAGTGTAGACATTGTTAATGTTGTAAATGACTATTGTAGCTGGAAACGGCAGATGTTTTATGGAATATCTACATAGGAGTACAGAGCCCCATTATCAGCAACCATCACTCCTGTGTTCCAATGGCACATTGTGTTAGGTAATCCAAGTTTATCATTTTAAAAGGCTAAATGATCATCAGTAAACCCTTTTACAATTTTGTTAGCACAGCTGAAAACTGTTGTTCTAATTAAAGAAGCAATACAACTGGCCTTCTTTAGACTTGTTGAGTATCTGGAGCATCAGCATTTGTGGGTTCGATTACAGGCTCAAAATGGCCAGAAACAAATAACTTTCTTCTGAAACTTGTCAGTCTATTCTTGTTCTCAGAAATGAAGGCTATCCAATGGAAGAAACTGAAGATCTCGTACTGCGCTGTGTACTACTCCCTTCACAGAACAGCGCAAACTGGCTCTAACCAGAATAGAAGAGGAGTGGGAGGCCCCGGTGCACAACTGAGCAAGAGGACAAGTACATTAGAGTGTCTAGTTTGAGAAACAGACGCCTCACAAGTCCTCAACTGGCAGCTTCATTAAATAGTACCCACAAAACACCACTGTCAAGGTCAACAGTGAAGAGGCGACTCCAGGATGCTGGCCTTCTAGGCAGAGTTCCTCTGTCCAGTGTCTCTGTTCTTTTGCCCATCTTAATCTTTTCTTTTTATTGGCCAGTCTGAGATATGGCTTTTTCTTTGCAACTCTGCCTAGAAGGCCAGCATCCCGGAGTCGCCTCTTCACAAGGAAGAAAAGATAATTTCCTAGAGAATATTACGAACTGGACTATATGTAGTAATTTACTATGAAGAGATCATGATTGGGTCTAAATGTTTTGGTGATTGGGAGGATAAATGCTTCTCTTAACTGCTATTTGACTTTTGGGAACATATAGTCCAGTTCGTAATATTCTCTAGGAAATTATCTTTTAAATTACGTATGATTAAAGTTAGTGAGCTTAGAAATTATGGATTTTTGTCTATTTGAATGCGGTTAAAATTCATGAAGTTTTGATGACGGTAGTATGATAAACAAAAAAATTAAATATACATTTACATCAAGTTTTAGAAAATGTTTACTTTTTGAAATAACTAATATTAAGGAACCAAAATAGATAAGAGGATGAAAAAATGTAATCCAGCCTGGCCTTAAGGAATACATTTGATGTATTATAAAAAATAGTGAAAATATCATTTAATAAGCTTCTGATGCATTATCATCTCCATTATCATCTCCATTTAACATTTTGGAACTTCTAGGATGTTTTCATATAATCTGAGGAATATTTGTTCCAAATTCCATGCTTTTATCTGTTGCACAACATTTTTTTATGGTCAAAAAACAGGTGTTATGGCAGCCATTAGGATTTTAGCGATAACTCGCTTCCTGGTTAAGTTTGAAATGGGTAACCCTTCTGGGATGTTTTTCTATCACCTGATGAATGTTTGTACAAAATGTCATGATTGTATCCACTTCGTAACATGTTTTTTTCCCATGTACCTGGAGAGCATCTCTACTAGTGTGTTCCTCTGTGACAACAGTATGTGTTCACGTTGTAGTTCCCTGTTTGACAGACAGCATTAGAGCGCTGGTCTTCTAGTATTATGTCAACTGAAATAGTTGAAATAGAAAAAGACACAAATAGCCTGACATTTTCTGACTGAGAAACACAAGAATAGATGATTCTACTCCTCGTGTCGTCATGAGGTGTTATAGAACAGTGTGGCCCCGGAACAGAACAAAGCTGATGTAGAGTTCCACTCTTTCTACTAGCGTCTCCTTGTGTCCATATTGTGTTCTCAGAAGAGACTGGTGACACAGCCATACAGTAGACAGTGTTGAAAGGTTTCCGGGGGATGTAGCTAGCAGATCCGCTTGCTTACAGCTGCACTAGGGTCAGACAGACTTCCTGTGTAGATTAGGACTCCACGGAGACAGCACAACCTATTGCTCGGGAAAACGTACCTCAATACAGGGATGAGAAATGCGTTGTACTCCGAATTGTCCCACTGTCCCAACTGTTACACCGACATTTCTCATTTCTCATTGTCAGACCCTAGTGCAGCTGTAAGCCAGTGGGTCAGATCTGTTGGCTAACGAAGGATGTAACCTCTTAGCCTGATCCCAAATCAGTTTAAGTGTTGTCTTGGTCATTGACAATGATGACTATACTGTTGGAGTTGGCAAAACAAGGCTATGAATCTCTCACCTTTGTCATGTACGATGAGGCTTCCTGCTGGAGGTAGAGATGCTACCTGTCCTGTCCTGTATTCCTCTGTTAGGTTGGTGCTGGAGCCAGAGTTACAGGTCAGGGTCGGAGGCAGGGTCGGGGTCAGGGTCAGAGTTACAGGTCAGGGTGAGGAAGAAGAATAATTTTACTTTATTGTCCATGCATAAAGCAAAGTAAAAAAAAAAAAATCCCATATCAAATTCTCCCCAGAAGATTAAAAATACTGGTTAGAGTTAGGTTCAGGGTTGGGGTCAGGGTCAGAGGCAGGGTTGGGGTCAGGGTCAGAGGCAGGGTTGGGGTCAGGGTCGGAGGCAGGGTTGGGGTCAGGGTCGGAGGCAGGGTTGGGGTCAGGGTCGGAGGCAGGGTTGGGGTCAGGGTCGGAGGCAGGGTCGGAGGCAGGGTCGGAGGCAGGGTCGGAGGCAGGGTTGGGGTCAGGGTCAGAGGCAGGGTTGGGGTCAGGGTCGGAGGCAGGGTCGGAGGCAGGGTTGGGGTCAGGGTCAGAGGCAGGGTTGGGGTCAGGGTCGGAGGCAGGGTTGGGGTCAGGGTCGGAGGCAGGGTTGGGGTCAGGGTCGGAGGCAGGGTTGGGGTCAGGGTCGGAGGCAGGGTCGGAGGCAGGGTCGGAGGCAGGGTCGGAGGCAGGGTTGGGGTCAGGGTCAGAGGCAGGGTTGGGGTCAGGGTCGGAGGCAGGGTCGGAGGCAGGGTTGGGGTCAGGGTCAGAGGCAGGGTTGGGGTCAGGGTCGGAGGCAGGGTCGGGGTTAGGGTCGGAGGCAGGGTCGGAGGCAGGGTCGGAGGCAGGGTTGGGGTCAGGGTCAGAGGCAGGGTTGGGGTCAGGGTCGGAGGCAGGGTTGGGGTCAGGGTCAGAGGCAGGGTCGGGGTCAGGGTCGGAGGCAGGGTCGGAGGCAGGGTTGGGGTCAGGGTCAGAGGCAGGGTCGGAGGCAGGGTCGGAGGCAGGGTTGGGGTCAGGGTCAGAGGCAGGGTTGGGGTCAGGGTCGGAGGCAGGGTCGGGGTCAGGGTCAGAGGCAGGGTCGGGGTCAGGGTCGGAGGCAGGGTCGGAGGCAGGGTCGGGGTCAGGGTCAGAGGCAGGGTCGGGGTCAGGGTCGGAGGCAGGGTCGGAGGCAGGGTTGGGGTCAGGGTCAGAGGCAGGGTTGGGGTCAGGGTCGGAGGCAGGGTCGGGGTTAGGGTCGGAGGCAGGGTCGGAGGCAGGGTCGGAGGCAGGGTCGGAGGCAGGGTCGGGGTCAGGGTCAGAGGCAGGGTTGGGGTCAGGGTCGGAGGCAGGGTTGGGGTCAGGGTCGGAGGCAGGGTTGGGGTCAGGGTCGGAGGCAGGGTTGGGGTCAGGGTCGGAGGCAGGGTTGGGGTCAGGGTCGGAGGCAGGGTCGGAGGCAGGGTCGGAGGCAGGGTCGGAGGCAGGGTTGGGGTCAGGGTCAGAGGCAGGGTTGGGGTCAGGGTCGGAGGCAGGGTCGGAGGCAGGGTCGGGGTCAGGGTCAGAGGCAGGGTTGGGGTCAGGGTCGGAGGCAGGGTTGGGGTCAGGGTCGGAGGCAGGGTTGGGGTCAGGGTCGGAGGCAGGGTTGGGGTCAGGGTCGGAGGCAGGGTCGGAGGCAGGGTCGGAGGCAGGGTCGGAGGCAGGGTTGGGGTCAGGGTCAGAGGCAGGGTTGGGGTCAGGGTCAGAGGCAGGGTTGGGGTCAGGGTCGGAGGCAGGGTCGGAGGCAGGGTTGGGGTCAGGGTCAGAGGCAGGGTTGGGGTCAGGGTCGGAGGCAGGGTCGGGGTTAGGGTCGGAGGCAGGGTCGGAGGCAGGGTCGGAGGCAGGGTCGGAGGCAGGGTCGGAGGCAGGGTTGGGGTCAGGGTCAGAGGCAGGGTTGGGGTCAGGGTCGGAGGCAGGGTTGGGGTCAGGGTCGGAGGCAGGGTTGGGGTCAGGGTCGGAGGCAGGGTCGGAGGCAGGGTTGGGGTCAGGGTCAGAGGCAGGGTTGGGGTCAGGGTCGGAGGCAGGGTCGGAGGCAGGGTTGGGGTCAGGGTCAGAGGCAGGGTTGGGGTCAGGGTCGGAGGCAGGGTCGGGGTTAGGGTCGGAGGCAGGGTCGGAGGCAGGGTCGGAGGCAGGGTCGGAGGCAGGGTTGGGGTCAGGGTCGGAGGCAGGGTTGGGGTCAGGGTCGGAGGCAGGGTTGGGGTCAGGGTCGGAGGCAGGGTTGGGGTCAGGGTCGGAGGCAGGGTCGGAGGCAGGGTCGGAGGCAGGGTCGGAGGCAGGGTTGGGGTCAGGGTCAGAGGCAGGGTTGGGGTCAGGGTCAGAGGCAGGGTTGGGGTCAGGGTCGGAGGCAGGGTCGGAGGCAGGGTTGGGGTCAGGGTCAGAGGCAGGGTTGGGGTCAGGGTCGGAGGCAGGGTCGGGGTTAGGGTCGGAGGCAGGGTCGGGGTTAGGGTCGGAGGCAGGGTCGGAGGCAGGGTCGGAGGCAGGGTCGGAGGCAGGGTTGGGGTCAGGGTCAGAGGCAGGGTTGGGGTCAGGGTCGGAGGCAGGGTTGGGGTCAGGGTCGGAGGCAGGGTTGGGGTCAGGGTCGGAGGCAGGGTCGGAGGCAGGGTCGGAGGCAGGGTCGGAGGCAGGGTTGGGGTCAGGGTCAGAGGCAGGTTTGGGGTCAGGGTCGGAGGCAGGGTCGGGGTTAGGGTCGGAGGCAGGGTCGGAGGCAGGGTCGGAGGCAGGGTCGGAGGCAGGGTTGGGGTCAGTGTCAGAGGCAGGGTTGGGGTCAGGGTCGGAGGCAGGGTTGGGGTCAGGGTCAGAGGCAGGGTTGGGGTCAGGGTCAGAGGCAGGGTTGGGGTCAGGGTCGGAGGCAGGGTCGGGGTCAGGGTCGGAGGCAGGGTCGGAGGCAGGGTCGGAGGCAGGGTCGGAGGCAGGGTTGGGGTCAGTGTCAGAGGCAGGGTTGGGGTCAGGGTCGGAGGCAGGGTTGGGGTCAGGGTCAGAGGCAGGGTTGGGGTCAGGGTCAGAGGCAGGGTTGGGGTCAGGGTCGGAGGCAGGGTCGGGGTCAGGGTCGGAGGCAGGGTCGGAGGCAGGGTCGGGGTCAGGGTCAGAGGCAGGGTTGGGGTCAGGGTCGGAGGCAGGGTCGGAGGCAGGGTTGGGGTCAGAGGCAGGGTTGGGGTCAGGGTCGGAGGCAGGGTTGGGGTCAGGGTCGGAGGCAGGGTCGGAGGCAGGGTCGGAGGCAGGGTCGGAGGCAGGGTTGGGGTCAGGGTCAGAGGCAGGGTTGGGGTCAGGGTCAGAGGCAGGGTTGGGGTCAGGGTTGGGGTCAGGGTTGGGGTCAGGGTCAGTATTGATTAGAAGGGGAGACTCCATAGTGTTATCTTCAGGGTCAGGGTTGAGGTCAGGGTCAGGGTTGATTAGAAGGGGAGACTCCATAGTGTTATCTTCAGGGTCAGGGTTGATTAGAAGGGGAGACTCCATAGTGTTAGCGTCAGGGTCAGGGTTGAGGTCAGGGTTGATTAGAAGGGGAGACTCCGTAGTGTTAGCTTCAGGGTCAGGGTTGATTAGAAGGGGAGACTCCGTAGTGTTAGCGTCAGGGTCAGGGTTGAGGTCAGGGTTGATTAGAAGGGGAGACTCCGTAGTGTTAGCTTCAGGGTCAGGGTTGAGGTCAGGATTGATTAGAAGGGGAGACTCTATAGTGTTAGCGTCAGGGTCAGGGTTGAGGTCAGGGTTGATTAGAAGAGGAGACTCCATAACGATAGCTTCTGGGAGATTCAACTGAATACAAGCTACAGAGTAGTAGTGTGTCATGCTACACCTGGATAGTGGGGGGGTGATGATGTAGCTGTGTGTCTTGACATGGTTGAGCTGCCATGCCCCGATCAACAGTTTGTTCTCCAGAATACGAACATCACGTCTCAACTCCTCTAGTTCTAGATCACAGGGGTCTGATACCTCGGGGGAGATGGAGGAAATTTAAATCAATCACTCAATCAATCAATAAATCAATGAATTGTGTCCCCAAAGAGAAATTGGCTTCGTAAGCAGTAAACAGAAGCTTTCCAAAGCAGCCTTTCTTGTTGAAAGGAAGCTGGGCCTAAGGAAGATTACAGAGCCAGCGAATGGTATGTGTAGAATGCTCCCCACAGTGATTGGTACATACTGAGAGTCGAGGTGACGCCATGGTTTGGCACACCAACACCAGCAGTAGCATCAGAGGCATGATCTTCAGTTACAAGTCTATAACAAGATAAAATAATAAAGAATATGAAAGGCTAAACTCACTCAATATATGCAGGCAAAGGACATTGACACGTCCAATAACTGATCCGAGTATATTTCATGTATCAACAGGGCTACATAGCAGGTACAGAGCATTCGGAAAGTATTCAGACCCCTTGACTTTTTCCCACATTTTGTTACGTTACAGTCTTATTCTAAAATCGTTAAATACATGTTTCTCCTCATCACTCAGCCACATAATACCAGGGTATATCTGGTGGTCTGTCTCCTCATCACTCAGCCACATAATACCAGGGTATATCTGGTGGTCTGTCTCCTCATGGCTACATAATACCAGGGTATATCTGGTGGTCTGTCTCCTCATGGCTACATAATACCAGGGTATATCTGGTTGTCTGTCTCCTCAGCTACATAATACCAGGGTATATCTGGTGGTCTGTCTCCTCAGCCACATAACACCAGGGTATATCTGGTGGTCTGTCTCCTCATGGCTACATAATGTCAGGGTATATCTGGTGGTCTGTCTCCTCATGACTACATAATACCAGGGTATATCTGGTGGTCTGTCTCCTCATGGCTACATAATACCAGGGTATAGCTGGTGGTCTGTCTCCTCATGGCTACATAATACCAGGGTATATCTGGTGGTCTGTCTCCTCATGGCTACATAATACCAGGGTATATCTGGTGGTCTGTCTCCTCATGACTACATAATACCAGGGTATATCTGGTGGTCTGTCTCCTCATGGCTACATAATACCAGGGTATATCTGGTGGTCTGTCTCCTCATGACTACATAATACCAGGGTATATCTGGTGGTCTGTCTTCTCAGCTACATAATACCAGGTTATATCTGGTTGTCTGTCTCCTCATGGCTACATAATACCAGGGTATATCTGGTGGTCTGTCTCCTCAGCTACATAATACCAGGGTATATCTGGTGGTCTGTCTCCTCAGCCACATAACACCAGGGTATATCTGGTGGTCTGTCTCCTCATGGCTACATAATACCAGGGTATAACTGGTGGTCTGTCTCCTCATGGCTACATAATACCAGGGTATATCTGGTGGTCTGTCTCCTCAGCTACATAATACCAGGGTATATCTGTCTCCTCATGACTACATAATACCAGGGTATATCTGGTGGTCTGTCTCCTCATGGCTACATAATACCAGGGTATATCTGGTGGTCTGTCTCCCCATGGCTACATAATACCAGGGTATATGTGGTGGTCTGTCTCCTCATGGCTACATAATACCAGGGTATATTTGGTGGTCTGTCTCCTCATGGCTACATAATGTCAGGGTATATCTGGTGGTCTGTCTCCTCATGACTACATAATACCAGGGTATATCTGGTGGTCTGTCTCCTCATGGCTACATAATACCAGGGTATATCTGGTGGTCTGTCTCCTCATGGCTACATAATACCAGGGTATATCTGGTGGTCTGTCTCCTCATGGCTACATAATACCAGGGTATAACTGGTGGTCTGTCTCCTCATGGCTACATAATACCAGGGTATATCTGGTGGTCTGTCTCCTCATGACTACATAATACCAGGGTGTATCTGGTGGTCTGTCTCCTCATGACTACATAATACCAGGGTATATCTGGTGGTCTGTCTCCTCAGCTACATAATACCAGGGTATATCTGGTGGTCTGTCTCCTCATGGCTACATAATACCAGGGTATATCTAGTGGTCTGTCTCCTCATGGCTACATAACACCAGGGTATATCTGGTGGTCTGTCTCCTCAGCCACATAACACCAGGGTATATCTGGTGGTCTGTCTCCTCATGGCTACATAATACCAGGGTATATCTGGTGGTCTGTCTCCTCATGGCTACATAATACCAGGGTATAACTGGTGGTCTGTCTCCTCATGACTACATAATACCAGGGTATATCTGGTGGTCTGTCTCCTCATGGCTACATAATACCAGGGTATATCTGGTGGTCTGTCTCCTCATGGCTACATAATACCAGGGTATATCTGGTGGTCTGTCTCCTCATGACTACATAATACCAGGGTATATCTGGTGGTCTGTCTCCTCAGCTACATAATACCAGGGTATATCTGGTGGTCTGTCTCCTCATGACTACATAATACCAGGGTATATCTGGTGGTCTGTCTCCTCATGACTACATAATAACAGGGTATATCTGTTTGTCTGTCTCCTCATGGCTACATAATACCAGGGTATATCTGGTGGTCTGTCTCCTCATGACTACATAACACCAGGGTATATCTGGTGGTCTGTCTCCTCATGACTACATAACACCAGGGTATATCTGGTGGTCTGTCTCCTCATGACTACATAATACCAGGGTATATCTGGTGGTCTGTCTCCTCAGCTACATAATACCAGGGTATATCTGGTGGTCTGTCTCCTCATGGCTACATAATACCAGGGTATATCTGGTGGTCTGTCTCCTCATGGCTACATAATACCAGGGTATATCTGGTGGTCTGTCTCCTCATGGCTACATAATGTCAGGGTATATCTGGTGGTCTGTCTCCTCATGGCTACATAATACCAGGGTATATCTGGTGGTCTGTCTCCTCATGGCTACATAATACCAGGGTATATCTGGTGGTCTGTCTCCTCATGACTACATAATACCAGGGTATATCTGGTGGTCTGTCTCCTCAGCCACATAACACCAGGGTATATCTGGTGGTCTGTCTCCTCATGGCTACATAATACCAGGGTATAACTGGTGGTCTGTCTCCTCATGGCTACATAATACCAGGGTATATCTGGTGGTCTGTCTCCTCATGGCTACATAACACCAGGGTATATCTGGTGGTCTGTCTCCTCATGGCTACATAATACCAGGGTATATCTGGTGGTCTGTCTCCTCAGCTACATAATACCAGGGTATATCTGGTGGTCTGTCTCCTCATGACTACATAATACCAGGGTATATCTGGTGGTCTGTCTCCTCAGCTACATAATACCAGGGTATATCTGGTGGTCTGTCTCCTCATGGCTACATAATACCAGGGTATATCTGGTGGTCTGTCTCCTCAGCTACATAATACCAGGGTATATCTGGTGGTCTGTCTCCTCAGCCACATAACACCAGGGTATATCTGGTGGTCTGTCTCCTCATGGCTACATAATACCAGGGTATATCTGGTGGTCTGTCTCCTCATGACTACATAATACCAGGGTATATCTGGTGGTCTGTCTCCTCATGGCTACATAATACCAGGGTATATCTGGTGGTCTGTCTCCTCATGACTACATAACACCAGGGTATATCTGGTGGTCTGTCTCCTCATGGCTACATAATACTTCTAATATACTTCTTATATACTTCTATAATTATTCTAAAATGGATGAAATACATGTTTTTCCTCATCACTCTACACACAATACCCAATAATGAATAAGCGAAAACAGGTTTTTAGACAGTTTTTTACAAATGTATAAAAAGTAAACAACAGAAACACCTTATTTACATAAGTATTCAGATCCTTTGCAATTAGACTCTAAATTGAGCTCAGGTGCATCCTGTTTCCATTGATCATCATAGAGATGTTTTTACAACTTGGAGTCCACCTGTGGTAAATTTAACTGATTGGACATTCTTCTATATAAGGTCCCACAGTTGACAGTGCATGTCAGAGCAAAAACCTGGCCATGAGGTCGAAGGAATTGTCCGTAGAGCTCTGAGACAGGATTGTGTCGAGGCACAGATCTGGGGAAGGGTACCAAAACGTTTCTGCAGCATTGAAGGTCCCCAAGAACACAGTGGCCTCCATCATTCTTAAATGGAAGAAGTTTGGAATCACCAAGACTCTTCCTAGAGCTGGCCACCTGGCCAAACTGAGCAGTCAGGGAGAAGGGCCTTGGTCAGGGTGGTGACCAAGAACCCGGTGGTCACTCTGACAGATCTCTAGAGTTCCTCTGTGGAAATGGGAGAACCTTCCAGAAGGAAACACATCTCTGCAGCACTCCACCAATCAGGCCTTTATGGTAGAGTGGCAGAACGGAAGCCACTCCTTAGTAAAAGGCACATGACAGCCCGCTTGGAGTTCACCAAAAGGTACCTAAATGACTCTCAGACACAAGATTCTCTGGTCTGATGAAACCATGACTGAACTCTTTGGACTAAATTCTAGGTGTCACGTCTGGAGGAAACCTGGCACCATCCCTAAGGTGAAGCATGGTGGTGGCAGCATCATGCAGTGGGGATGTTTTTCAGCGGCAGGGACAGGAAGACTAGTCAGGATCAAGGGAAAGATGAACAGAGCAAAGTACAGAGAGATCCTTGATGAAAACCTGCCCCAGAGCGCACAGGACCTCAGACTGGTGGTGAAGGTTCACCTTCCAACAGGACAACGACCCTAAGCACACAGTCAAGACAACATAGGAGTGGCTTCGGGACAAGTCTCTGAATGTCCTTGAGTGGCCCAGCCAGAGACTTGAACCAGATCGAACATCTCTGGAGAGACCTGACAATAGCTGTGCAGCGACGCTCTCCATCCAACCTGACAGAGCTTGAGAGGATCTTCTGAGAAGAATGGGAGAAACTCCCGAAATACAGGTGTGACCAGCTTGTAGCGTCAAACCCAAGAAGACTTGAGGCTGTAATCGCTGCCAAAGGTGCTTCAACAAAGTACTGAGTAAAGGGTCTGATTATTTACCTAAATGGGATATTTCTGTTTTTGCTTTATTATGGGGTATTTTGTGTAGATTGATGAGGAAAAACAATTTAATACATTTTAAAATAAAGCTGTACGGTAACAAACTGTGGAAAAAGCCAAGGGGTCTGAATACTTTCCGAATGCTCTGTATCTCGGCTAAAATGTATCACTGATATTAGGTTACATTACATAGAATGGAATACATTAAATAGTTTAATATTTTTCCTTTAACATAAAGTTTATAAAACAGAAACATGGATATCTAGAGCCTACCTTAACTTCTTCAGTGTTTCTTCCGTTGTGAGTTAAAGAAGGTCTGTCGTCTAGGTGCTGTGTGTTCAGATACCGTGCCCGTTATATCGGTGATTTATCGGCCCAGACGCTGTCCACTTGGTTCCGCATGGTTCATGTTAAGAGAAAGAGAAGAATGGAGTTACCCCAGAAATCTGATCGAAGATCAGTTTGCCTTTTCCCCCTGGTGGTCAAGGTAGGGAGTTGGTGTGGATAGACTGATCTCAGATCAGTTTGCCTTTTCCCCCTGGTGGTCAAGGTAGGGAGTTGGTGTGGATAGACTGATCTCAGATCAGTTTGCCTTTTCCCCCTGGTGGTCAAGGTAGGGAGTTGGTGTTGATAGACTGATCTCAGATCAGTTTGCCTTTTCCCCCTGGTGGTCAAGGTAGGGAGTTGGTGTGGATAGACTGATCTCAGATCAGTTTGCCTTTTCCCCCTGGTGGTCAAGGTAGGGAGTTGGTGTGGATAGACTGATCTCAGATCAGTGACCCTCACCAACCACCTGTGTCTAGGCTACGCTCCATCCTCTGTGGGGAAGATTTGAGCATTGTCCCAAATAGCAGCCGATTCCTCATGTAGTGTACTACGTTTGACCAAGGCCCATAGCGCTTTGATCAAACGTAGTGCACTATGTAGGGAATAGAGATCCATTTGGGACACTTCAGGTGAATAACACACCATTTTTCACAAACCACTCTCCTCTATCTGGTCCTGGAAAAACATGATGCATCATCCTACCACTCTGTCTGGTCCTGGTTAACATGATGCATCATCCTACCACTCTGTCTGGTCCTGGTTAACACGATGCATCATCCTACCACTCTGTCTGGTCCTGGAAAAACATGATGCATCATCCTACCACTCTGTCTGGTCCTGGTTAACATGATGCATCATCCTACCACTCTGTCTGGTCCTGGTTAACACGATGCATCATCCTACCACTCTGTCTGGTCCTGGAAAAACATGATGCATCATCCTACCACTCTGTCTGGTCCTGGAAAAACATGATGCATCATCCTACCACTCTGTCTGGTCCTGGAAAAACATGATGCATCATCCTACCACTCTGTCTGGTCCTGGAAAAACATGATGCATCATCCTACCACTCTGTCTGGTCCTGGTTAACACGATGCATCATCCTACCACTCTGTCTGGTCCTGGAAAAACATGATGCATCATCCTACCACTCTGTCTGGTCCTGGAAAAACATGATGCATCATCCTACCACTCTGTCTGGTCCTGGTTAACACGATGCATCATCCTACCACTCTGTCTGGTCCTGGTTAACATGATGCATCATCCTACCACTCTGTCTGGTCCTGGTTAACATGATGCATCATCCTACCACTCTGTCTGGTCCTGGTTAACATGACGCATCATCCTACCACTCTGTCTGGTCCTGGAAAAACATGACGCATCATCCTACATTTGAAATGGAAGTGTTCTTTTAGTTTTAGCATCAGGTAGTTTTCTGTGTTTTTTCCATCAACAGAACCATTCATTCCCTTTATTGATTCCAGATGTATTCTCAGAATCCTTACCAGCTCCAACTGAGGAAAAAAATAGTTTTTTTATGTGAAAAGATTGGCACACGTCACGTTTTTATTGGCATATTCACTGTATTAAAGTGAAAGTTTCTAATTTAAGAACATTCCATGTGAAATGGAGACAAGCCCATGTGAGCCTTAGGAGGACTTCTAGGCCTACCAGAGGACAAGGCCAGAGAGTAGCAGACTGAAAACCGTTCTCTAACAGTGACTAGACCTACCAGAGGACAAGGCCAGAGAGTAGCAGACTGAAAACCGTTCTCTAACAGTGACTAGACCTACCAGAGGAAAAGGACAGAGAGTAGCAGACTGAAAACCGTTCTCTAACAGTGACTAGACCTACCAGAGGAAAAGGGCAGAGAGTAGCAGACTGAAAACCGTTCTCTAACAGTGACTAGACCTACCAGAGGAAAAGGACAGAGAGTAGCAGACTGAAAACCGTTCTCTAACAGTGACTAGACCTACCAGAGGAAAAGGGCAGAGAGTAGCAGACTGAAAACCGTTCTCTAACAGTGACTAGACCTACCAGAGGAAAAGGGCAGAGAGTAGCAGACTGAAAACCGTTCTCTAACAGTGACTAGACCTACCAGAGGAAAAGGGCAGAGAGTAGCAGACTGAAAACCGTTCTCTAACAGTGACTAGACCTACCAGAGGACAAGGCCAGAGAGTAGCAGACTGAAAACCGTTCTCTAACAGTGACTAGACCTACCAGAGGAAAAGGACAGAGAGTAGCAGACTGAAAACCGTTCTCTAACAGTGACTAGACCTACCAGAGGAAAAGGGCAGAGAGTAGCAGACTGAAAACCGTTCTCTAACAGTGACTAGACCTACCAGAGGAAAAGGGCAGAGAGTAGCAGACTGAAAACCGTTCTCTAACAGTGACTAGACCTACCAGAGGAAAAGGACAGAGAGTAGCAGACTGAAAACCGTTCTCTAACAGTGACTAGACCTACCAGAGGAAAAGGGCAGAGAGTAGCAGACTGAAAACCATTCTCTAACAGTGACTAGACCTACCAGAGGAAAAGGGCAGAGAGTAGCAGACTGAAAACCGTTCTCTAACAGTGACTAGACCTACCAGAGGACAAGGCCAGAGAGTAGCAGACTGAAAACCGCTCTAACAGTGACTAGACCTACCAGAGGACAAGGCCAGAGAGTAGCAGACTGAAAACCGCTCTAACAGTGACTAGACCTACCAGAGGACAAGGCCAGAGAGTAGCAGACTGAAAACCGCTCTAACAGTGACTAGACCTACCAGAGGACAAGGCCAGAGAGTAGCAGACTGAAAACCGCTCTAACAGTGACTAGACCTACCAGAGGACAAGGGCAGAGAGTAGCAGACTGAAAACCGTTCTCTAACAGTGACTAGACCTACCAGAGGAAAAGGCCAGAGAGTAGCAGACTGAAAACCGCTCTAACAGTGACTAGACCTACCCACTGGGCACAGATCAACGTCTAGTTTTGATTTACACTTGGTTGAGTTGTCAAAGTTGGGTGAAGAAAAGACGAAATACCCTTACATTGATTACATTGATTACATGGATTACATTTTGCAAATAATGTTGTTGATCCATCCTCAGTTTTCTCCTATCACAGTCATTAAACTCTGTAACTGTTTTAAAGTCATGGTGAAATCCCTGAGTGGTTTCCTTCCTCTCGGGGGACTAAGTTAGGAAGGACTCCTGTATCTTTGTAGTGACTGGGTGTATTGATACAAAATCCAAAGCGTAATTATTACTTCACCTTGCTCAAAGGGATATTTAATTCTAAAAAAAAAGTATGTTAAACACTATTATTGCACACAGAGTGAGCCCATACAACTTATAGCATGTTCAGCAAAGACCCCTGAATTAATTTATAACAATAATAATAAAAGGATTGAATGCTTATTGACTCAAGACATTAAGATTCTCCATTTGTAATTAATTAGTAAACATTTCTAAAAACAGAATTCCTCTTTGACATGATGGGGTATTGTGTGTAGGCCAGTGACAACATATTTTTACAATTCAGACTGTAACACAATAAAATGTGGGAAAAGTCCAGGGGTGTGAATACTTTCTGAAGGCCCTGTAAGTAGATACTGTAGTTGGTAGTAGCTATTTAGTAGCTACTTTTAGTTATACAACATTATTTGATAACGCTGGCAAGGCAGGCAAGCTATGATACCACAGATGGAAGGGGAATGAGACTGGAGATAGCTAAATACATCAAGCTAACGTGTACTGTGATTTAGTATGGCAGAGGGAGATATGCATAGCTCACATTAGCTAGCTATCTTGCTAACAACAGCTATGTGTTTCCCATTGGTACGTTTATTGGGGGTCAATTAAGGAAGACATCCTCTTCTGCAAACCACTGGAAACCAGGACAACAGGAGAGGATATTTTTTATGTACTGGACAGATTTGTGACATTAAATGGACTTTGGTGGTCAAGATGTGTTGGTATCTGTACTGATGGGGCAAAAGCCATGACAGGGAGACATAGTGGAGTGGTAACGCGCGTGCAAGCAGTAGCTCCCGACGCCACTTGGGTACACTGCAGCATCCACCGAGAGGCTCTTGCTGCCAAGGGAATGCCTGACAGCTTGAAATACGTTTTGGACACTACAATGAAAATGGTTAACTTTGTTAAAGCAAGTCCCCTGAACTCTTGTGTATTTTCTGCACTATGCAAAGATATGGGCAGCGACCATGTAACGTTTTTACAACATACAGAAGTACGCTGGTTATCAAGGGGCAAAGTATTGACACGTTATTTTTAATTGAGAGACGAATCTAAAGTTTTCTTCACTGACCATAATTTTCACTTGTCTGACCGCTTGCATGATGACGAGTTTCTCACACGACTGGTCTACCTGGGTGATGTTTTTTCTCGCCTGAATGATCTGAATCTAGGATTACAGGGACTCTCCACAAATGTATTCAATGTGCAGGACAAAATTTAGGCTATGAATAAGAAGTTGGAGCTCTTTTCTGTCTGCATTAACAAGGACAACACATAGGTCTTTCCATCGTTGTATGATTTTTTGTGTGCAAATGAACTCAAGCTTATAGACAACGTCAAATGTGATATAGCGATGCACCTGAGTGAATTGGGTGCGCAATTACGCAGGTACTTTCCCGAAACGGATGACACAAACAACTGGATTCGTTATCCCTTTCATGCCCTGCCTCCAGTCCACTTACCGATATCTGAACAAGAGAGCCTCAACAAAATAGCAACAAGCGGTTCTTTGAAAATTGAATTTAATCAGAAGCCACTGCCAGATTTCTGGATTGGGCTGTGCTCAGAGTATCCTGCCTTGGCAAATTGTGCTTATAAGACACTGATGCCCTTTGCAACCACGTACCTATGTGAGAGTCGATTCTCGACCCTCACAAGTATGAAAACTAAATACAGGCACAGACAGACTTTCTACAGACTGAGACTCTCTCCAATACAACCCAACATTGCAGAGTTATGTGCATCCTTTCAAGCCCACCCTCCTCATTAACCTGTGGTGAGTTATTCACAATTTAAAAAATAAATAAAGGTTTTATATGTAAGATGTTAAATAAAGAGCAACATTATTGATTATTTTTATATTATTATTTGTACCCTGGTCCTATAAGATCTCTTTGTCACTTCCCACATCCCTCGTTGACAAAAACTCCCACTCATTCTTATGTTTAATAAATGCATCGTATAATGTGTGTGTGGCAGGCTTACAATGATTGAACAACATTTGAGACTGCGCTGACCCTGGTGCTAGAGGGGGTACAGCTGGAGTGTGCTGACCCTGGTGCTAGAGGGGGTACAGCTGGAGTGCGCTGACCCTGGTGCTAGAGGGGGTACAGCTGGAGTGTGCTGACCCTGGTGCTAGAGGGGGTACAGCTGGAGGTTGAATGTTTGAAGGGGTACGGGTCTATAAAACGTTTGTGAACCACTGTTCTAAAGCCATTAGTACAATGGAGTGGTTGGCCTTGTCACTGGGGTACTGCGATCCACTGTGATTGGAGGGTTGGATGTTGATGTGTTTCCTGTCCAAATATCCTATACCGTGTAGAACCTGCCAAAGCTCCTGATACTTCGTTACGACGCTCTGCCTCGACACGGTGACAGGTAGCTAGGTACGTTTTAGCACTTTGTATAGTGCTTGGCATGTTTCCATCACTATTTCCAAAATGGCTTCCCGGCTGATTCTAAAACATGAAAGACAGGGCGATGAATGGCCATAAATCTCAAGGTGACAGCCAATCTCTGTGCTGGGCTGATTGCTTCCCTCATTACCGTTGTCTTTCTTTTCAATTAGAGGAGTCTCCATCCTCACAACTCCCAGGATCCATCCGCATCCAAGGAAAAAAAATCAAACAAGAGATACATGAGACGAGCCTCGTTTTATTTAGTTGGTACAACTCAAGATAAAACTAGATGGAGTTCAAGTCGGCTTAAAAACAACCTTGGTATGTATTATTGTTTTGGGCCATCATGTACTCACCTGTGGCTGGTTGGATCCTCGTCTTACAGCTCCTGTAAAATACTGTGAAAGCATCCTGCCTTCTAAACCAGCTCCTCACCCAATGCTGTCTTTTCTAAGGTCTGTTCTCTTGCTTCTCCATATCTATTAACATTAGTGCACTTAGGGCGCAATTCCAACCCGAGTTAAGTACCTGTAAACGGAACGTAGCTCCGTTTTAATGACCTTCTCTGTCTATACATATTCTGACGAATTTAAGCATGAGAATTAGCGTGTTGTTCCATTGGGGGGTGGAGATGTGTCTACAGGTCAGGACTTATTCTGACCTTGAAACCATGAATAAGGTCTAGTGAACATGCGATTCCAAGTGGAAAAACATCTAGGCCTACTATAACACCATTCTCTATGCACAGTAATTGAATAAGTGATAAGAGCTATTGATAAGAGCTAGGTAAATGAGTAATCCGTTTGGAGAAGAGAATTGAAAATACAAATGACTGAAGCTTATCAACATATCAGTAAAGTTTATGAAATGCTTTGCCATTATGCAGAATTTAAATTGTACAGCCTTGCAAGGACGGGCACTCTCAATAATGTCTTAATTATAGGCTACCGCGACTTTCTCAGTTTCTTTTAACTATCATGTTAAATATTAGCTACTATCCGTATCAACCATCAGTAGGCCTAATAACCACACATATTACACTGACAATTTACTGTTAGTTCCCTTCAGTTGGTATAGCCTACATTATCATTCCATTTAATTACATAGTTTCGTTTACCTTCATTTGCTTCTTCTGTAAACGCCGTCACGGCCGTGTGGTTGTTGCTGAGGATCACTAGTAACAGTTGATAATATAAGTTAACTAAATCGTTACGGAGAAGAGCGCACACCAAGCCGTACCAGTTTGAACCTAACGCATGCTGCTATACTTGGCAATGTAATCACACAGTCCCATGGTTAGTCCAGGTAATAGACCAGGGTATAACCTACTAGTGTACACTATAGACCAGGGTATAACCTCCTATTGTACACTATAGACCAGGGTATAACCTACTATTGTACACTATAGACCAGGGTATAACCTCCTATTGTACACTATAGACCAGGGTATAACCTACTAGTGTACACTATAGACCAGGGTATAACCTCCTATTGTACACTATAGACCAGGGTATAACCTCCTATTGTACACTATAGACCAGGGTATAACCTCCTATTGTACACTATAGACCAGGGTATAACCTACTATTGTACACTATAGACCAGGGTATAACCTCCTATTGTACACTATAGACCAGGGTATAACCTACTATTGTACACTATAGACCAGGGTATAACCTCCTATTGTACACTATAGACCAGGGTATAACCTACTATTGTACACTATAGACCAGGGTATAACCTACTATTGTACAGTATTCTCCCTGTTATAACAGTCTCATGGTTAGTCCAGGTAATAGACCAGGTTATAACCTACTATTGTACACTATAGACCAGGGTATAACCTACTATTGTACACTATAGACCAGGGTATAACCTACTATTGTACACTATAGACCAGGGTATAACCTACTATTGTACAGTATTCTCCCTGTTATAACAGTCCCATGGTTAGTACAGGTAATAGACCAGGTTATAACCTACTATTGTACACTATAGACCAGGGTATAACCTACTATTGTACACTATAGACCAGGTTATAACCTACTATTGTACAGTATTCTCCCTGTTATAACAGTCCCATGGTTAGTACAGGTAATAGACCAGGGTATAACCTACTATTGTACACTATAGACCAGGGTATAACCTCCTATTGTACACTATAGACCAGGGTATAACCTACTATTGTACACTATAGACCAGGGTATAACCTACTATTGTACACTATAGACCAGGTTATAACAGTCCCAAGGTTAGTACAGGTAATAGACCAGGGTATAACCTACTATTGTACACTATAGACCAGGGTATAACCTACTATTGAACACTATAGACCAGGGTATAACCTACTATTGTACACTATAGACCAGGGTATAACCTACTATTGTACAGTATTCTCCCTGTTATAACAGTCCCATGGTTAGTGCAGGTAATAGACCAGGGTATAACCTACTTTCTACACTATAGACCAGGGTATAACCTACTATTGAACACTATAGACCAGGTTATAACCTACTATTGTACACTATTCTCCCTGTTATAACAGTCCCATGGTTAGTACAGGTAATAGACCAGGGTATAACCTACTATTGAACACTATAGACCAGGGTATAACAGTCCCATGGTTAGTCCAGGTAATAGACCAGGTTATAACCTCCTATTGTACACTATAGACCAGGGTATAACAGTCCCATGGTTAGTCCAGGTAATAGACCAGGGTATAACCTACTATTGTACACTATAGACCAGGGTATAACCTACTATTGTACACTATAGACCAGGGTATAACCTACTATTGAACACTATAGACCAGGGTATAACCTACTATTGAACACTATAGACCAGGGTATAACCTACTATTGTACACTATAGACCAGGTTATAACCTACTATTGTACACTATAGACCAGGTTATAACCTACTATTGTACACTATAGACCAGGGTATAACCTACTATTGTACACTATAGACCAGGGTATAACCTACTATTGTACAGTATTCTCCCTGTTATAACAGTCCCATGGTTAGTACAGGTAATAGACCAGGGTATAACCTACTATTGTACACTATAGACCAGGGTATAACCTACTATTGTACACTATAGACCAGGGTATAACCTACTATTGTACACTATAGACCAGGGTATAACCTACTATTGAACACTATTCTCCCTGTTATAACAGTCCCATGGTTAGTACAGGTAATAGACCAGGGTATAACCTACTATTGTACACTATAGACCAGGGTATAACCTCCTATTGTACACTATAGACCAGGGTATAACCTACTATTGAACACTATTCTCCCTGTTATAACAGTCCCATGGTTAGTACAGGTAATAGACCAGGTTATAACCTCCTATTGTACACTATAGACCAGGGTATAACCTACTATTGAACACTATTCTCCCTGTTATAACAGTTCCATGGTTAGTACAGGTAATAGACCAGGGTATAACCTACTATTGTACACTATAGACCAGGTTATAACAGTCCCAAGGTTAGTACAGGTAATAGACCAGGGTATAACCTACTATTGTACAGTATAGACCAGGGTATAACCTACTATTGTACACTATAGACCAGGGTATAACCTACTATTGTACACTATAGACCAGGGTATAACCTACTATTGAACACTATTCTCCCTGTTATAACAGTCCCATGGTTAGTACAGGTAATAGACCAGGTTATAACCTCCTATTGTACACTATAGACCAGGGTATAACCTACTATTGTACAGTATTCTCCCTGTTATAACAGTCCCATGGTTAGTCCAGGTAATAGACCAGGGTATAACCTACTATTTTACACTAGTCTCCCTGTTATAACAGTCCCATGGTTAGTCCAGGTAATAGACCAGGGTATAACCTACTAGTGTACACTATAGACCAGGGTATAACCTACTATTGTACAGTATTCTCCCTGTTATAACAGTCCCATGGTTAGTACAGGTAATAGACCAGGGTATAACCTACTATTGTACACTATAGACCAGGGTATAACCTACTATTGAACACTATAGACCAGGTTATAACCTACTATTGAACACTATAGACCAGGGTATAACAGTCCCATGGTTAGTCCAGGTAATAGACCAGGGTATAACCTACTATTGTACACTATAGACCAGGGTATAACCTACTATTGAACACTATAGACCAGGGTATAACCTACTATTGTACACTATTCTCCCTGTTATAACAGTCCCATGGTTAGTACAGGTAATAGACCAGGTTATAACCTACTATTGTACACTATAGACCAGGGTATAACCTACTATTGTACACTATAGACCAGGTTATAACCTACTATTGTACAGTATTCTCCCTGTTATAACAGTCCCATGGTTAGTGTAGGTAATAGACCAGGTTATAACCTACTATTGTACACTATAGACCAGGTTATAACCTCCTATTGTACACTATAGACCAGGGTATAACCTACTAGTGTACACTATAGACCAGGGTATAACCTACTATTGTACACTATAGACCAGGGTATAACCTACTATTGTACACTATAGACCAGGGTATAACCTACTAGTGTACACTATAGACCAGGGTATAACCTACTATTGTACACTATAGACCAGGTTATAACCTACTATTGTACACTATAGACCAGGGTATAACCTCCTATTGAACACTATTCTCCCTGTTATAACAGTTCCATGGTTAGTGCAGGTAATAGACCAGGGTATAACCTACTATTGAACACTATTCTCCCTGTTATAACAGTCCCATGGTTAGTGCAGGTAATAGACCAGGGTATAACCTACTATTGTACAGTATTCTCCCTGTTATAACAGTCCCATGGTTAGTCCAGGTAATAGACCAGGGTATAACCTACTATTGTACAGTATAGACCAGGGTATAACCTCCTATTGTACACTATAGACCAGGGTATAACCTCCTATTGTACACTATAGACCAGGTTATAACCTACTATTGTACACTATTCTCCCTGTTATAACAGTCCCATGGTTAGTGCAGGTAATAGACCAGGGTATAACCTACTATAGAACACTATAGACCAGGGTATAACCTACTATTGAACACTATTCTCCCTGTTATAACAGTTCCATGGTTAGTACAGGTAATAGACCAGGTTATAACCTACTAGTGTACAGCATTCTCCCTATTATCTAATTCTATGAACACTAATCTTCCAACATGGGTTAAAGAACTGAATGTGGACTTTTTCATGCATATAAGATCTCCAAATCTATGATTCATAAATACTTTCCTAAACAATCTACAAGATCAGAGTATTTTGTTGTGTTACAGGCTGAATTCAAATTGAATTGGATAGATTCACACAACATGAACTGTATTTCACTATCCTGATTGTACTGTATTTACTGAAATGTACTGTATTTCACTATCCTGATTGTACTGTATTTACTGAAATGTACTGTATTTCACTATCCTGATTGTACTGTATTTACTGAAATGTACTGTATTTCATTATCCTCGTTGTACTGTATTTCATTATCCTCGTTGTACTGTATTTCATTATCCTCATTGTACTGTATTTCATTATCCTCGTTGTACTGTATTTCATTATCCTCGTTGTACTGTATTTCATTATCCTCATTGTACTGTATTTCATTATCCTCGTTGTACTGTATTTCATTATCCTCGTTGTACTGTATTTCATTATCCTCGTTGTACTGTATTTCATTATCCTCATTGTACTGTATTTCATTATCCTCGTTGTACTGTATTTCATTATCCTCGTTGTACTGTATTTCATTATCCTCATTGTACTGTATTTCATTATCCTCGTTGTACTGTATTTCATTATCCTCGTTGTACTGTATTTCATTATCCTCATTGTACTGTATTTCATTATCCTCGTTGTACTGTATTTCATTATCCTCATTGTACTGTATTTACTGAAATGACCTGTATTTCATTATCCTCATTGTACTGTATTTACTGAAATGACCTGTATTTCATTATCCTCATTGTACTGTATTTACTGAAATGACCTGTATTTCATTATCCTCGTTGCATTGCACTGTATTTACTGAAATGCTGTACGACTATAATGCTTTGGCAATAGCTACTAATTGTATTTCATGCCAATAAAGCAATTTGAGCGAGAGACTGAAATGTCTTGTGCATTCCACTGCTTTTAACTCCTTCAGGGGGAAGAACAATTTCCCTCCTCAAAAATCACACAGACAAACACATCATAGGAAAGAAGTTTGACAAGAAATCTAAAAATCACAACTTCCTTTCCAGAATCGTTTAATATTTGACAGAATAGTATTTTTCCATCACGGTGTAAGCCAGTGTTGTACAACAAGGCAAAATCCTCATCAACATATTGTACTCTGTATTGCTGACAACCAAGCACTTACCCTGCAGGGTAGTAAGGTGGCACACTTGATTCAGACAAGTATAGCAAGGACTCCAGGTTGACTGAAGACCAGAATGTTTGTGCAGGGCTGTATTGAAACCCTGCACCTCCAGTAGTTCTCCAGGATCCTTGGTTCAACTCTATACATACACTCAAGATGACAGTCCTGTGTGGTCAGGGTGGATGGGGGCAGTAGGCTGGGGGAGAGAGGGACATCACTGGTAGGAGCTGGGGTTAGGGCCGGGGTCAGGGCTGGGGTCAGGGTGGATGGGGTCAGTAGTCTGGGGGAGAGAGAGGGACATCACTGGTAGGAGCTGGGGTTAGGGTGGATGGGGGCAGTAGTCTGGGGGAGAGAGGGACATCACTGGTAGGAGCTGGGGTTAGGGTGGATGGGGGCAGTAGTCTGGGGGAAGAGAGGGACAACACTGGTAGGAGCTGGGACTGGAGCTGGGGTTAGGGACGGGCCTGGGGCGGGGTTAGGGACTGGCCTGGGGTCGGGGTTAGGGCCAGGCTTAGGGTTAGGGCTGGGCTTAGGGTCGGGGTTAAGGCCGGGCCTGGGGTTGATCTCTGTGTTACCATAGGAGCCTCTATTGTAGGTGCTGGTGTCGCCTCTACAGGCACCATATGTGTAAATGTGGGCGGAACTAACATTACTGGTGCCTGGTTATCTACTACGGTGGGGACCAGTTGGTGCTGCACTAGGAACAGCAGTGACTGTGGATTGATCATATCTAACAGGGGACGACTCTAAAATTGGGCCTGAAGTCAGCCTGGTGAGCCCTACTCCATTCACAGCCTGGGAGAGGGAGGAAGGCACCAGTGGTTCTGAGGCGGCGGGTGAGGCAGCTGCTAGTTTAACCTCTGTAGAGGTGGTGCAGGGGGGTTCAGGTGAGGAGGGGGTGGCGGGTGAAGCAGCTGGACCCAGGTCTGCAGAGACATCTAAAACAGCAGGCTTTAAGACTGAGCCAGCCATCACCGATACCTCTGAAGCCGTCACAGCCTCACCTGTCCCCGAGGCTTTACCCCCGATTGAGGCTATCGGTAGGCTTTGATCAGCCAAGTCAGCTGTCCCCTGCAGTGCACCTGCAGCCTCAGCCTCTGCTGTGACCAGCTCAGCGTTCTTCTTCTCCATCTCAGCCATGCGGCGCTGCACCATCCCCGGCATCAGGTTGACATAGGTCCCCATCAGACGGTGGTTAGAGCGGATCAGCTTCCCCGCACAGCTGTCTGCACAGCGCTCCTAGAGGACGGGAGGATAAACGCAGGTGTTAATCACATCTCATTCTAAATACTGTGTCATGGTCCTTCAGTATCAAAGCACTGAAATATAACAGCTCCCACTATCTTATTGTTAGCAATGTCTTTCAACCAATCGTCAGTCATTTGAGTCAGTGCAGTACATGTTGAGTGCCCTTCTCTGTAAGCATGCTGAACGTCTGTTGTGCATTTGTTTACAGAGAAATAACATTGTATTTGGTCAAACACCACTTGTTCCAACAGTTTTCTAAAAGCTGATAGGTCTGCTGTTAGAACCAGTAAAGACTGATTTACCACTCTTGGTTAGAGGTGTTCCCCAATTCCCCAGTTGTCTTGAACGGTCTGAAGTCGGATATTTCCCAGTTGTCTTGAACGCAGCACTTAAAATGATTATGCCAAAGTCTCCAGTCATGTAATATTACGTATAATTGCATGAAATAGATTAATAAAAGGCCACAACAAATGTTTCCCATGTGTGCCACAATGCAAATGTGATGCATGCAATGCATAATTATAAAGGTCATTTGTTTTCTCATGCGTTCCAGTACCTCTGGCGCTCACTTTTTGCTCCCATATATATATATATAGATACACAGAGCATTCAGAAAGTATTCAGACACCTTCACTTTTTCCACATTGTTACGTTACAACCTTATTCTAAATTTGATTCATTTTTTCCCCTCATAAATCTACACACAATACCCCATGACATCACAATACCCCATGACATCACAATACCCCATGACATCACAATACCCCATGACATCACAATACCTCATAATGACATCACAATACCTCATAATGACATCACAATACCTCATAATGACATCACAATACCTCATAATGACATCACAATACCCCATGACATCACAATACCTCATAATGACATCACAATACCTCATAATGACATCACAATACCTCATAATGACAAAGCAAAGAGGTTTTTAGAAATGTTTACAAATGTATTACAAATTTAAAAAACCTTATTTATTATTTACATAAGTATTCAGACCCTTTGCTATGACACATGAAATTGAGCTCAGGTGCATCCTGTTTTAATTGATCATCCTTGAGATGTTTCTACAACTTGATTGGAGTCCACCTGTGGTAAATTCAATTGATTGGACATGATTTGGAAGGTACACACCTGTCTATATAAGGTCCCACAGTTGACAATGCATGTCAGAGCAAAAACCAAGCCATGAGGTCGAAGGAATTGTCCGTAGAGCTCGGAGACAGAATTGTGACGAGGTACAGATCTGGGGAAGGGTACCAAAACATTTCTGCAGCATTGAAGGTCCCCAAGAACACAGTGGCCTCCATCATTATAAAATGGAAGAAGTTTGGAACCACCAAGACTCTTCCTAGAGCTGGCCGCCCGGCCAAACTGAGCAATCATGGGAGGAGGGCCTTGGTCAGGGAGATGACCAAGAACCCGATAGTCACTCTGAAAGAGCTCCAGAGTTCCTCTTTGGGAGAACCTTCCAGAAGGACAACCATCTCTGCAGCACTCAACCAATCTGGCCTTCATGTTAGAGTGGCCAGACGGAAGCCACTCAGTAAAAGGCACATGACAGCCCGCTTGGAGTTTGCCAAAAGGCACCTAAACGACTCTCAGACCCTGAGAAACAATATTCTCTGGTCTGATGAAACCAAGATTGAACTCTTTGGCCTGAATGCCAAGTGTTACGTCTGCAGGAACCCTGGCACCATCCCTACGGTAAAGCATGGTGGTGTCAGCATCATGCAGTGGGGATGTTTTTCTGCAGCAGTCTCTGAATGTCCAGACTTGAACCCAATCAAACATCTCTGGAAAGACCTGAAAATAGCTGTTCCGCGACACTCCCCATCCAACCTGACAGAGCTCGAGAGGATCGGCAGAGAAGAACGGGAGAAACTCCCCAAATACAGGTGTGCCAAGCTTGTAGCATCATACCCAATAAGACTTGAGGCTGTAATCGCTGACAAAAGGTGCCTCAACAAAGTACTGAGTAAAAGGTCTGAATACTTATTTAAAAGTAATATTTCAGTTTTTAATTTGTAATTCATTTGCACAAATTTCTAAACCTGTTTTTCCTTGGTCATTCTTTGTCATTATGGGGTATTGTATGTAGATTACGAAGAGAAAATCAATTTTAGAATAAGGCTGTAGCGTAACAAAATGTGGAAAATGTCAAGGGGTCTGAATACTTTCCGAATGCTGTGTGTGTGTGTGTGTATGTGTGTGTATATATTCATTCAATAGGCTACATCGGTCAATACAAACTTTGAATGAGGAAACGATGTTGCCCACTCACCTAAAAAACTAAAATCACTACACCACCGGGTAAAGACAGAGCCTTGTCCCTGAGGAGTTCAGCTACCAACCCCATGTCTCACACACACACCCACTCATACAGCCATGTAATGTGCCAGGCCTCACCTCGTCCATGGTGAGACTTCTGTAGTTGAAGTTACTGGTGCATCTCTGGAAACAGATCTCTGTCATACGGTTGTAGACCATCAGAAAGTCCCGCAGCTAAAACAACCAAACATAGGATCAACACAAAAAGCCTCGTCTTGGAGTCATCTCATGGCTACATCTGTAACATGTCCGTTCATAAAAACATGATCACATGGGATGAACTTACGTTTCGTATTTGTGCTTCGGGCTCCATGGTGTAACGTCTTGTCAAATCGGCTAGTTAGCTTCACTAGCTTTGCAATGCGTTAGCGTTGAAATATCTTGCCAGCCTCTATGTTTATATTGAACTGAAAAGACGCCTCCACACGATGTGCAGTTCATGTATGAATACGTAAAAACATATAGTTACAATGAAGAGAACATACGACCGAAAATAATCACGTTGATATGACAGACTAGAGCAGCTTGACTTTGAGGTTAGTGCTATTCGGGATCCCTAGGACGTATATCCTTCTTCGGTGGTGTTATGCCGGTCCGCAAACGTAAAAGGTGCATGCCGCCACCTACTGTATGGGTAATGAACGAAAAAAAAAATCCATTGCGGGAAAGGGAAAAAACAAATTACAATACAACAAATAAAATACATCCTTCGACCCATCCCACTCCTTCAGTCATAGTCCAGATCACATCCCTATACAGACTCAGGGGCCTGTGATGGAGTCCTCAATAAACGTTCAGCCACAATGCCTATTTTCTCCTATTTCTCCTAAAAGTCCACCTTTTTTAACATGTCAGGATCCTGTTGGCGAGGAACATTTACTGATGTCTCTAATCTAATAGCCTATACTCCTGTTGTAAAGAGAAGCCTATACTCCTGTTGTAAAGAGAAGCCTATACTCCTGTGGTAAAGGGAAGCCTATACTCCTGTGGTAAAGAGAAGCCTATACTCCTGTGGTAAAGAGAAGCCTATACTCCTGTTGTAAAGAGAAGCCTATACTCCTGTGGTAAAGAGAAGCCTATACTCCTGTGGTAAAGAGAAGCCTATACTCCTGTGGTAAAGAGAAGCCTATACTCCTGTTGTAAAGAGAAGCCTATACTCCTGTGGTAAAGAGAAGCCTATACTCCTGTTGTAAAGAGAAGCCTATACTCCTGTTGTAAAGAGAAGCCTATACTCCTGTTGTAAAGAGAAGCCTATACTCCTGTTGTAAAGAGAAGCCTATACTCCTGTGGTAAAGAGAAGCCTATACTCCTGTGGTAAAGAGAAGCCTATACTCCTGTTGTAAAGAGAAGCCTATACTCCTGTGGTAAAGAGAAGCCTATACTCCTGTTGTAAAGAGAAGCCTATACTCCTGTTGTAAAGAGAAGCCTATACTCCTGTGGTAAAGAGAAGCCTATACTCCTGTTGTAAAGAGAAGCCTATACTCCTGTGGTAAAGAGAAGCCTATACTCCTGTTGTAAAGAGAAGCCTATACTCCTGTTGTAAAGAGAAGCCTATACTCCTGTGGTAAAGAGAAGCCTATACTCCTGTGGTAAAGAGAAGCCTATACTCCTGTGGTAAAGAGAAGCCTATACTCCTGTTGTAAAGAGAAGCCTATACTCCTGTTGTAAAGAGAAGCCTATACTCCTGTGGTAAAGAGAAGCCTATACTCCTGTGTTAAAGAGAAGCCTATACTCCTGTTGTAAAGAGAAGCCTATACTCCTGTTGTAAAGAGAAGCCTATACTCCTGTTGTAAAGAGAAGCCTATACTCCTGTTGTAAAGAGAAGCCTATACTCCTGTGGTAAAGAGAAGCCTATACTCCTGTTGTAAAGAGAAGCCTATACTCCTGTGGTAAAGAGAAGCCTATACTCCTGTTGTAAAGAGAAGCCTATACTCCTGTTGTAAAGAGAAGCCTATACTCCTGTTGTAAAGAGAAGCCTATACTCCTGTGGTAAAGAGAAGCCTATACTCCTGTGGTAAAGAGAAGCCTATACTCTTGTAAAGAGAAGCCTATACTCCTGTGGTAAAGAGAAGCCTATACTCCTGTGGTAAAGAGAAGCCTATACTCTTGTAAAGAGAAGCCTATACTCCTGTTGTAAAGAGAAGCAATGTGCTTAATATTAGGAAAGTTGAGAAATAAATAGTAGGCCTAGCCTATAGAAAGCTGATGGGATCTTCATCTTTTTAATAGAGGAGGTAGAGCCAATCAGTTGTGTTATGACAAGGTAGGAGTGGTATACAGAAGACAGCCCTATTTGGTAAAAGACCAAGTCCATATTATGTCAAGAACAGCTCAAATGAGCAAAGAGAAATTACAGTCCATCATTACTTTAAGACATGAAGTTCAGTCAATGCGTAAAACTTTGAAAGTTTCTTCAAGTGCAGTCACAAAAACCATCAAGCGCTATGATGACTGACTCTGAGGACCGCCACAGGAAAGGAGGACAGAGTTACCTCTGCTGCAGAGGATAAGTTCATTAGAGTTACCAGCCTCTGAAATTGCAGCCCAAATAAATACAGAGTTCAAGCAACAGACACATTTTTTTTACATTTTTTTTGTCATTTAGCAGACGCTCTTATCCAGAGCGACTTACAGTAGAGTGCATACATTTTATTACATTTTGTTGTAATAAATTACACATTACACATTTTTATTACACATCTCAACATCAACTGTTCAGAGGCTACATGAAATAAGGCCTTCATGGTCAAATTGCTGCAAAGAAACCAGTACAATTTTTTTTTTTATTAAGAAATATAACCTTTATTTAACTAAGCAGGTTAGGTAATAACACATTTTTATTTACATTGACAGCCTACACCGGCCAAACCCGGACGACGCTGGGCCAAACCCGGACGACGCTGGGCCAATCGTGCGCCACCCAATGGGACTCCAATCACGGCCGGGTGTGATACAGCCTGGATTCGACCCAGGGTCTGTAGTGATTCCTCTGGCTCTGAGATGCAGTGCCTTAGGGTTCCCGAGTGGCACAGCGTTCTAAAGGACACCAACAAGAAGAAACTTGGGCCAAGCAACACGAGCAATGGACATTAGACCGGTGGAAATCTGTCCTTTTGTCTGATTAGTCCAAATTTAAGATTTTGGATCCAACCGCCGTGTTTTCGTGAGACAGAGTAGCTGAACAAATGATCTCCGCATGTGGTTCCCACCGTGAAGCATGGAGGAGGAGGAAGTGTGGTGGTGCTTTGCTGGTGACACTGTCAGGGATTTATTTAGAATTCAAGGCACCCTTAACCAGCATGGCTACCACAGCATTCTGCAGAAATACACCATCCCATCTGGTTTGGGCTTAGTGGGACTATCATTTGTTTTTAAACAGGACAATGACCCAACACACCTCCAGCCTGTGTAAAGTCTATTTGACCAAGAAGTAGAGTGCTGGAGGGCTGCATCAGCCGACCTCAACCCAATTGAGATGTGGAATGAGTTGGACCGCAGACTGAAATAAAAGCAGCCAACAAGAGCTCAGCATATGTGGGAAATCCTTCAAGACTGTTGGAGAATCATTCCAGCTGATAATGCCAAGAATGTGCAAAGCTGTCAAGGCAAAGGGTGGCTACTTTGAAGAATCTAAAATATATTTGTTTAATTAACACTTAGTTGCTACATGATTCCATAGGTGTTATTTCGTACAATTATTCTACAATGTCAAATAGGTGTTTTAACTTAACTGGGACTGTAAAAATGATTTTTTTGGATTGGATTTGTTATTGCTTTGTCATTATGGTGTGTTGTGTAGCTTGAGGGCGGGGGGGGGGAAACAAATTACATCTATTTTAGAACAAGGCTGTAACAAAATGTGGAAAGAGGGGTCTGAAAACTTTCCGAAGGCAATAACTTCAGTTTAGAAAGAAGCTTGGGCATGGTCTAATTGGTTCAGCCAGAAATACATCCAGGTTTAACTTTAATGAACTCATTGATCCTGCTTTGTAGTATACCCTACGGTCATTCACTACAATGGTGAGCTAGTGTCTGTATAAAACCACCCAACTCCCACCATGACTCATCTGAACATTAAGGACACAATGGTCTGTTAGCCATATATGACTCTTCTAATCCATATACAACAATGTGCCATCTAATGCAGGTGAGCCAATTCAGCCCGCGAGTGTGTGGAACTAGATGCCCATTATAAAATGGCCATGCACAGTAAATGTCTTCCCTATCTGGCCTGCAAATTGCTTTTGAACATATTGAAACACCAATGTGTCCCTCGAGCCTAAATTGCCTACCCCTGATGTATAGATGTTTGGGGAAATGCCATCTTGGTCATACTCACTAAGCACCAAAGTGAACACTGACTCCCAGAAATGGTTGGTTTTAAAACCTTGCTAGTGTGCATGAATTACAACTCAGATGTTTACATTCAATATTTCCCCATACGTTCCATTGGCCGTATAGGAGCTTTCAATATGTTCCAGGATTGGTAGATAAGACATTGCTTTTGTTAGAGATTAAAATGTGAATGACCAACAAGTATCCAGGAAGACAATCGTCCAATAAGAATGACCAGTGTGACCATGTGTTATCCATTAACAGTAGGGATTAGTCAAACGCGAGAGATCTGCACCAGTGAAATGTAAAGGTGTTCAGGGATACTGCATTAATGGTAAAGCCCGGCAGCTCAATTGAACATTAATTTGAAATCAGCCTGTAAGGAATCGTGCCCCATAACCAAAGTAGCTTGTCAATAATAATTAAAACTAATTAATTAAAACAATAATAAAAACTCAAATGGGCTTGTGCAAGATAACAGGGTATGATTAAAAAGTAATCAAAAAAGTTGGGGTTTGTGCCACCCAAAAGCTCAGGAGGTGCATGGTACATTTAAATCATTTGGTGAAGGGCACATTGATTTTTTTCACCTAGTTAGGGCATGAGTCAAACAGCGACCTTTGTTACTGGCCCAACTCTTGAAATAAGTGATCTTGGTTAAGTAGAAATGTTCCAACTATGTTTACTTGCCAGCTAAGTTAAATTCGGTATGAAATAACTCCATCTGTAAAATCATATAACCCCGGATGGGTATGAATCTGATACCACCCTAGTAAACAATGAAACACTACAGTGGAGATGATAAACTAGTCAGCTGGCCCAGAAGTGCAAAAAATATATTTATTACTTATTCAAAATCATGTTGTATTTTAACACTGGACTATGGACTATTAAAACCGGAAGGTCTTCTGCACATCCTGGGTCTTGAAGGCCAAGGTTGTATCAGTGGCTTCAGTCTGCAGACCCTCAGCCTCCTCCTGGGACAATGCAAGATGTTGTTAGACCCACCTGATCAATTAGATTTTAACCAACACATTGTTTCTCAAAGTGAAAATGCAATAAGATTATTCTAGGGCTCTGTCTGAAGTGTAAAAGCAGTCAACTCAATGAGTTCTCAAATCAAAAGCTCATTGGAGGAAGAGGAGCACCAATTGGGGGGGGGGGGGGGGGGAGATGAGGGATCGAGGACTTGACTGCTTCAACACCTTTCAGACAGCAATGAAGGACCATCAGTTCACCGACTACTCCCAGGTGCTATTCACCGACTACTCCCAGGTGCTATTCACCGACTACTCCCAGGTGCTATTCACCGACTACTCCCAGGTGCTATTCACCGACTACTCCCAGGTGCTATTCACCGACTACTCCCAGGTGCTATTTAATGACTACTCCCAGGTGCTATTTACTGACATCAGTGAAGAACTTCTCTATGAGTCCCTGGGCCGTACGGTACACGGTGTCATTCTCATGGTTCTGCAGCATCTCGATCTTATCCAGGCCTCCCAACTCCTCAACCAGTAGACACAGCTTATCAGTCTCACCCATCTTCTCTGCTGCCTGGAACAAGAGGGGATGAGAGAACGAATGTAACGAGGTAACTCCTCAGACTGCTTCTCCGCTGCCTGGGAGGAAAAGCGGGTCACCCTCTAAACTTTAAGTAGCAGCAATGACTAGGTATCTCACCATGAAGAGGTTGCTGATGGCATCCAATATGACGAGGATGGTCTTGGAGTCTTTGACAGTCAATAGGTTGAGGATGGCCTCCAGGCCTCCTGATTGGACCAGTTGGATAACCTGCTCCACTGTGCCACCGCTGGTGAAGTTAGTTATGGCCCACACCGCCTCCCGCTGGGTCTTAAAGTCACCCTGAGAGAACACCAGATACGGGGATTAGACTGGGGTGGTTAGTTATGGCCCACACCGCCTCCCGCTGGGTCTTAAAGTCACCCTGAGAGAACACCAGATACGGGGATTAGACTGGGGTGGTTAGTTATGGCCCACACCGCCTCCCGCTGGGTCTTAAAGTCACCCTGAGAGAACACCAGATACGGGGATTAGACTGGGGTGGTTAGTTGTGGCCCACTGCATCAGTCACCGAGAAACCAGAAATACAGGGTAAATGCTTATGATCGTTAATGCAGACTTGAGCTTATCAATGCACCACCTTTCCCCTCGCCTGTTGATATATTTTATAATGTCTTACAAGTGTTACTGTGCATGAGGCTTAACACATTGTATTTTTACTACTATTTAACAAAACATATTTCATTAAATATTTTATCAAATGAAAAGGACGACAAATCTTTGCGAGGGAATCTGATCTAGTCGGTCCTCAACTAATTGCTCAGACACTTCATTCAGGGTAAGTGGAGTTGTCAATGGCAACAAATCCTTCAGAACATGTACAAGAACATGCTAAAGAACATGCTAAAGAACATGCTAAAGAACATGCTAAAGAACATGCTAAAGAACATGCTAAAGGTCGCCACATTTGTATGAGCGTTTATCCCGTGTTAAACTCGGCCAGCTCACTTCTGTGAACTTAACCTGCTTCGTAGGACACCTCTGGTCTATGAGTGCAGGCGGTAGACTAGTGGTTCCCAACCCTCTCCTCCGGGACCCCCAGCCAGCCGTTCCAGAACTAGCTCATCTGATACAACTTGTCAACAAGCCCTTGATTAATATGTTCTAGTTCAGGGCTACAAATACATTGTAACATCTGAGGGTTCCAAAGGAGAAGTCTGAAAAGCACAGGTGAGTAGCTGCTGTATCAGTTGGCTAGTGTGGAGGTGTAGTGAGGTGTCACCAACGTTGCGTAGCAGGTCAATAAGCGGGGGCAGCAGGCCGCAGGTGAGCATTTGTTGAATCTGTTGAGCGGGACCAGCAGCGATGTTGGATACGGCCCAGGCTGCCTCCTTCTGAACGCTGGGCTTGCTGTGTCTCATTAAACTAGGCAGGACAGACAGCACCCCTGCATCGATGGCCACCTGACAGGAATACAATTATTAAAGTAAAAGTTAAATCAAGCGTACAGGTAGTTCAGTATCCTCTAGCCACCTAAACTCATAATACAAATGGACTGTCCAAAGCTTCGTAATCATAGCGTAGTAGCCAGTTAATGTAAATACATTTCTTCATCAAGTGAATATTAGTTAACTCCTAAAGCTTACAGGCAATCATAAAACCACTGGCTAAGTGTAGTGAAATGTGTTTTTAACAGGGTCAGCCATAGTACAGCACCCTGGAGCAGGTTGGTGTTAAGTGACTTGGTCAAGACAAAACAGTTCCAAGAGCTTACGAGGGGAACAGCAACTACAGGCCAAACAATAACTGCTAAAGTGTATCAGTCCATAGTTAGTCACCTGAGTCTGGATGTCTGAGCCACTCACTATGTTCCCTATGGAGCGCAGAGCTGGGGTCTGGAGGGGAAAGATAAGCTTGAGTTAGTCAGTTTAGAACACCATAGGCCTTCAGATGTAGTGTTTAGAGTCTCTATAGCGAGCCCCGGGTCACTCCCGCTGACAGTAAATGAGCACTAGTCTTTATTTACCACCACAGTGAGCGCCTCAAAGGCCATGAGGGCCACCAGACGGGGGACAATACCGGTCTGGACCACAATATCGATACGGTCGTTGGCACCATCAGTCAGGTAGGACACGGCCCAGCATGCATCACTCAAGACATCCTGATCACTCAGGTGGAGGAGCTGAAGCAGAGAAGGCAGCACCTGGGGGAGGAAGTGCACACTTCTAGATGAGGGGAGGAAGTGCACACTTCTAGATGAGGGGAGGAAGTGCACACTTCTAGATGAGGGGTTAGTGAACCGAGTGCAACAGTGTGCGTTTGTGGAGGTTACCTGTTGGACAGCAGATAGGGGAGGGAAGGGGTTCTTGTTCCTACAGAGGTTAGACAGGGTCCATGTCAAGTTACGAAGGTATCCCACCTGGAGAGGAGAGATGACTTGTAACCAGTTCAGGAAACTGAAAGTGGGGGGGGGGAGCAAACATTCATTCTGTTCCTACCCTAAATTTTAGAATAAGTCGGTAATGTAACAGAAATTGGAATAAGTCAAGGGGTCTGACTACTTTCAATACACTAATTCCGCAGGCCTAATTCAGCGCTGGGCATCTTATGACATGCATTGATGCCAAGCCGCCTCCACCCTCACCTGCATCTTGCACCCTACTCGTCTGGCATTTTTTTTTATTTAACTAGGCAAGTCAGTGAAGAACAAATTCTTATTTTCAATGACAGTAAATAGCTTCCCCACTCCTTAGAAAAGCTGTTCGAGCCACACGAATTGGTGAAATCTTATTAAACAGGTTAAGAATTGTATTTTACGTGTCAGATCAGAAGGAAAACAATTTGTTAACAGGATGTAAAATTGGTTCAAACATGACAGGTGACAAAGGTAGCCCACCTGGTGGGTGGAGCCAAACGTAACATGAAAAGTAGATAAGAGCAGGTGTACATTAAGGACCCTACAGTGTGTTTACTTAGGACAGGTGTACGTGAACTTACAGGTGTGTCTGGGGTGATTCTAGACAGCAGAGCAGGGATCACGTTACATTCTATCAGAGTATCTCGATACGCCGGACCGTCACCTGAAAACAGGAAATAGTCTTAGCATGTAGGCTGTTGTTCAAGTTGCCCTCGTGTTTCCTGGGCTCTGTGTTACCTGCTATGTTGCCCAGGGCCCAGACAGCCTGCTCACTGATGTGCAACATGGGGGATGCCAGCAGAGATATGAAAGCTGGTACTGCACCATGCTCTACCACCTGTAGAGGGAGACATTACACCAGTCAAATCCAGCCAAGCCATACAGAAAATCGTTACATCACATGGGCCAAATACAACAGGTGTATTAGACCTTAGTGAATTGTTTACTTACAAGCCCTGACCAACAATGCAGTTTAAAATAATGAAAGAGCAAGCACCAAGGCTGGTACCACTTGTGCGCTCCAGTGCCATCTAGAGGATGCCGAACAATGCAACAGTTTGGAAAGTTAAATATACTGAACAAAAATAAACTGACCAAGTTAGTTCATAAGGAAATCAATTGGAAAGGTTTTATGCCCTAATCTATGGATTTCACATGATTGGGCAGGGGCCCAGCCCACTTGGGAGCCAGGCCCAGCCAATCAGAGTGTTTCCCCAACAAAAGCGCTTTAGCTAGAAATACTCCTGTGTCATCTGTCGGGGTGGCTCTCAGACTATCCCCCAGGTGAAGCAGTCCTGGGCTGGCATGTTTACGTGTGGTCTGCCATTGAGAGGCCGGTTGGACATACGGCCAAATTCTCAAAATCGAGCGGCTTATGGTAGAGAAATGAATATTCAATTCTCTGGCAACAGCTCTGGTTGACATTTCTGCAGTCAGCATGCCAATTGCACTCAACATCTGTGGCATTGTGTTGTGACAAACGGCACATTTTACAGTGGCCTTTTATTGTCCCCAACACAAGGTGCACCGGTGTAATGATCCATGCTGATTAAACAGCTTATTGATATGTCACACCTGTCAGGTGGATGGTTTATCTTGGCGAAGGAGAAACACTCACTAACAGGGATGCAAACTGCACAATTTGAGAAATAAGCTTGGAACATTTCTGGGATCTTTAATTTCAGTTCATGAAACCAACATGGTGTTTTTTTGTTCAGTATAGTAGGCTTTCACCACCGAGGGGGACTCACCAGGTTAGCCAAGCCATAGCTAGCTTAGTGAGTGACTCCAGTGTACCTGAAGCAATGGTGAAAGCCCCGAGCTGTGTGTGTGCATGCACCTGTTGTGTGTGCCAGGAGGTGCCCGAGGCAATGTTGGTAAGAGCCCAGGCGGCTTCAAACTGCAGACTGGGGTCATCGTCTCTCCCGAGGAACTCAACAAATCTGGACAGCAGCCCTGCCTCCACTATCTCCTTTAGAGGGGGGTTACGCTCACGGGACAGCAGCTTCCTACAGGGGGGGAAATGAGTTACCCTAGTCCCTGTAGGGCTCGTCAACATTCAGTGGTAATGCATTCAGTAATGCAACCGACCAGGTATCCCCTTCCACACAGCCATTAACAGAGATGTATTAGAAACAGTCAATGTTGCAATGTTCCCTTGCCAGTGGACATGATTATGACCTTACCAGTGCCCTTAGTACCTTCAAACCATCATTTGACTAGTCTAAATTGAGATGCACAGCAAAGACTTAAATTGTGAGAAATGAGGCTGCTGCCAATGCGTCAACATAAACCAGAAGTGGTCATGCGGCCCAGTTGGTAAGTGCTGCTAGTAACGCCAAAGTCAAGGTCAATTACCTCAGGAACCAACTCATTGCTGGACCTTACCTGGCAGCCTGACATCCTCTGGTCTGTCTCTCCTTGCAGTCACTGTTCACATGACCAACAACCTCCTCGATGGTAGTCACAGTCACCTGGAGACAAAGCATGACAACCAAATGTCATGACAGAACTTACAAAAATACCCTGAGAGGTGGGGTCATATCCTTTCCAATAGTAATTCAGGGTCAATTTCAATTCAGAAATGACATTCAAATAAAGAATCCCCACAATACTCTGACACATGGTCTAGGAATTTGAGTTCACTTCCTGAATTGAAATTGACCTACCTTGACCAGATCAGCTTCCCAAATGGAACCCTAGTCCCTACTCTAGTGGCCTTTTAACCAGGGCCCATAGAGGCTAAAGTAGTAATCCATGTACAGAAGGGTGTTATACCTTTGATAAGCCAACAATATCCTGAAAGTCAGTCACCTGGAGGTGCTAAGAACTCTTATATTATAAACTGGGTGGTTTGAGCCCTGAATGCTGATTGGCTGAAAGACATGGTATATCAGACCATATAAAATGGCCATGACAACACATGTAGTTTCACTGCTTTAATTATGTTGGTAACCAGTTTAACAGCAAGGCACCTCGGGGGGTTTGTGGTATATGGCCAATATACCACAGCTAAGGGCTGTGTCCAGGCACCTCGGGGGTATGGTATATAACCAATATACCACAGCTAAGGGCTGTGTCCAGGCACCTCGTGGGTTTGTGGTATATAACCAATATACCACAGCTAAGGGCTGTGTCCAGGCACTCCGTATAACATCCCTTAACCATGGTTTGATTGTAGGCCACAAATATGACTTATCTAGAGATTACTTTAAGGTACAGTTTGCCATCAATCCATGGTTAATTTTCACCAGAAATGTTTCCTCATACGTTTTAGCACGTGCACAAATACCATTCAAGTCATAGGTCAATATTAACATTTCACACAACGTTCAAAACCTCTAATATCAATCCCATGACTTGAATGGGTTTGGTACTACACTTGTTGATATAACGTTAGCATGTGGAGACAAATGATGGATTGCCGGCGTCATACCTCGTCCATAGACTTCACAGCCTAGGTAACATGAATCCAGTCATTGTAATTTGGAAGAACCATCCCTTTACTGTAACAACTCAAATATGTACCTCGTGGTTGTCGGTGTTGAATTCTGGAGACTGGACCGCATCCTCCGGTAGAGTGGAGATGTTCCGCCTCTTGAGGAAGTTCTCGTTCTTCGCGGCTTTACGCAGCTCCACGCACTCCGCTATCCGCCGCTCACGGAGCTTCTACAGACAAAATTACATTGGTATCAGGCTACAAGGTATTCAATAAAAAATAAAAATAATTTTCGGAAAATCGTTACGATTGAAGGCTATAAGTGCTGTCATCCTGCGCTCATGGAGTTGGATGGGGGAAAAGATCCAAACCGAAATGTGGAAAAAATAATGCAGAACAAAAACAAAGGACCTTCAACTAACTCGACAGTTTAGAGAATCAAAGTCCAGGCTACGGATCTGATTTACCGACGGCTCTTTTCCCTTGTTCTTAAACTTGCTCAGACGGTCATCAGTAGCACTCTTGGTGGGCATGTTGACCGTTGGGTTAGACGAACAAAGTTCTCTCTTTGAGACACAACAGCCGAATGCCTCCTGTAGGGTTGTCAGGAGATTAAATACATCTTCAGAAGGATGACAGGTGCATCTCCATGCTGGTGATTAGAGTGACACTCCTGACACACGCTCCTCCTAATTGTTTCCCCGGTCAATCCAATGGTGCGCTTGATTGAGCTCGCCTGTGGCGCCGGTGTGCAAATATCCTTGAAAACCAAGGGAATGCCTCATTAGTGCACAACCCGGACCATGTCAAGCACATACATTGTGTGAAACTGTGTCTTTTTCTTCTATTTACAAACTCAATACTCTGATTTAAATATTTCATAAAGCTACTCTATATTACCAGTCAAACGCAGTCTTAAAGGTCCAGTGCAGTCAAAATGCTGTTTTTCCTGTGTTTTGCATCATATTGTAGAGCAGTTGATGAAGCGAATGCTGTAAAAGTGTGACCGATTTTGATCTGTGTTCTGATACAGAGCCTTCAGAAAGTATTCACACCCCTTTTTCCACATTTTGTTGTGGTACAGCTTGAATTAAACCTTTTGATTTTGTGTCACTGATCTACACACAAAGTTATTATTATTTTTACAAATGTATTTATAAAAAATGTAAAGCTGAAATGTCTTGAGTCAATAGCCTCTCTTGGGTAGGGGGCAGTATTTTGAAGTTTGGATGAATGAGGTGCCCAATGTAAACTGCCTGTTACTCAGGCCCAGAAGCTAGTATTGGATAGAAAACACTCTAAAGTTTCCAAAACTGTTAAAATATTGTCTGTGAGTATAACAGAACTGATATGGCAGGTGAAAACCAGAGGAAAATCCATCCAGGAATAGTGGGATTATTTTTGATATTGGTGCTTTTCAATTGAAAGCCTATCGGCCATATAATGGGTTAGGACCCAGATTGCAGTTCCTATGGCTTCCACTAGATGTCAAAAGTCTTTAGACATTGTTTTAGGCTTGTATTCTGAAAAATGAGGAAGAATGAGACCATTCTATCTGTGGACTGAGGAAGAATGCAGAGCTGGTTTGCGCACCCTTCGTTGTTTTTCCTTTCTATTGAAGGCGCTTTTGTCCGGTTTAATTATTATTGATAATTTAGACAATTGACAACCTGAGGATTAATTATTAACATCGTTTGACATGTTTCGATGAACTTTACCGGTACTATTAGGATGTATTTGTCTGCATGTTTTGATCGCCTTTGAGCCAGTGGATTACTGAACAAAACGCGCCAACAAAACTGAGTTTTTTGGATATAAAGAGGGTCTTTATCGAACAAAACAAACATTTATTGTGTAACTGGGACTCTTGTGACTGCAACCAGATGGAGATCATCAAAGGTAAGTGATTAATTTTATCGCTATATCTGACTTTCGTGACTCCTCTACTTGGTTGTAAAATGTTTGTATGCTTTTGTAAGCGGGGCGCTGTCCTCAGATAATCGCATGGTATGCTTACGCCGTAAAGCCTATTGGAAATCTGACACAGCGGCTGGATTAACAAGAAGTTCATCTTTAAACTGATGTATAAGACTTGTATATTTTATGAATGTTTATTATGACTATTTCTGTATTTTGAATTTGGCGCTCTGCAATTTCACAGGATGTTGGCCAGGTGGGATGGTAGAACCGATTGGTAGATGTATAAAAATGCAAAATAGCAGACGCTGAATATCCCTTTGAGAATGGTGAAGTTAATAAATAGGCTTTGGATGGTGTATCAATACACCCAGTCATTACAAAGATACAACCACCCTTCCTAACTCAGTTGCCGGAGAGGAAGGAAACTGCTAAGGGAGATCAATGGTGATTTGTGACTCGTTTCAGGAAACTAGGCGTATGTCGCGCAACACTACTTTACAGGAGAGACATTTGAATGTAAGCATGCGTTTTTTGGCAGAAATGCTTTCTGGAACATGTGAACTTTCATGTGCCTTAATATCAAACTTTTATGCCATCTGTAAATATGAATAAAATTGTTAAATTACGAGCCTAGTTGGTTTAGCCACAGAAAAAGCCAGTAACCTTCCTGCTAACCATGATTGGCTGAGATAATGAGTGGGTTGGACATGCCGAGAGATGAGTTTGGATTGGTCTGCCATGTAGCTCGCTTCTGTCTATAATATGAGCTGCTCAGTATGTGTAGGTAATCCTTTCTAAAGCAGCTTTTTTGAGATATATCACATAGCAGAACTGCATAAGTGTTGTTCTCTGTACTTTCTGGAGGACCGAGTTTTGAAATCAGTGGAATGCCCTTATGAAGCAGAGTATGATAGCTAAGGAGATGGAGAAAATTCAGACTTTTGATTGCAAATGCGGAGGGAGTCAAAAAGAGAACATATAAGGCTGTTGTATAAAACACCTGTCTCTGGATTACTTCTTCAAACTAAGGGCAACCATGGCAACCATGACAGAGGGAGAAGCGTTCATCCATGTATACGGTTAAGAGAGTCTAGCTTACTATATTTTCAAATATTATACGTTTCTAATTTTGTCATAAAGTCGTTTTCATTGCAAAATAAAACATACTGTTAGCTAGCTAGCTAATGTTAGCTGGCTGGCTGGCACGCTAACTAACGTTAATTATGTGATCTGTGTAGTAATATTATTAAATTCTCAGATCCATTTGCATTACTAGTTATAGCCTAATGTTATCTAGCATTGAACTTAGCTAGCTAGTTGGTTAGCTTTAGCTACCTGTAGATTCATGCAGGGTAGTAATGTTATGAGTTGGGATTATGGTTCATTGTTTAGCTAGCTAGCTACATGTCTAAACAAAATACTCTACTATGGAAGTAACCATTTCACTGTTTACACCTTCTGCATCCTGTACATGTGACAAATAAACATACATTTTATATGATATATAAACTTTGATTTTATTTGATATAGTGTGTGTTCACCAGATACGGTAATGTGAAGAACAACATGACCTGCACCAAAGTCAAATCATGACATACCGTTAGGCCAACGAGACAGTGTCCGAGCTCTAAAATTCTTTGGTAGAATACCCTGCTTTTGTTTCGTCACAATCACAACTTTAAGCTATTTCCTGTAATTAGCTCACCATTAACTTGTAAATACTGATCTTGTTGTGAGATTATTTTCCTGTAATAATGTATACAAAATTAGCTAAAGTGAAGATGTTGTCAGCTATATGATATGGTCATTATTTAAATTATGGTCATTATTTAAACTTAAATTTAGCTAGCTAGCCTTTTCGAGCTAGGGGGCAGTATTTTCACTGAAACAAAGAGATCTTCTGTTGGATCTGACAATTAATCAATTAATCAATTAATGATGGTTGTACAGTCGTCTCAAATAAAACTGAAGGACCTCTGCGTTATTCTGGACCCTGATCTCTCTTTTGATGAACATATCAAGACTGTTTCAAGGACAGCTTTTTTCCATCTACGTAACATTGCAAAAATCAGAAACTTTCTGTCTAAAAATTATGCAGAAAACTTAATCCATGCTTTTGTTACTTCTAGGTTAGACTACTGCAATGCTCTACTTTCCGGCTACCCGGATAAAGCACTAAATAAACTTCAGTTAGTGCTAAATACTGCTGCTAGAATCCTGACTAGAACCCCAAAATTTGATAAATGTAACATTGCAAAAATGTGTGAAACTTTCTGTCCCAAAAATTAATCCATGCTTTTGTCACTTCCAGATTAGACTACTGCAATGCTCTCCCCCGCCCTTCATTTAGCAAATCTGACCATAATTCTATCCTCCTGATTCCTGCTTACAAGCAAAAACTAAAGCAGGAAGTACCAGTGACTCGCTCAATACGGAAGTGGTCAGATGACGCAGATGCTAACAGGACTGTTTTGCTAGCACAGACTGGAATATGTTCTGGGATTCATCCAATGGTATTAAAGAATACACCACCTCAGTCATCAGCTTCATCAATAAGTGCATCGATGACGTCGTCCCAACAGGCACTGTACATACATATCCCAACCAGAAGCCATGGATTACAGGCAACATCCGCATCGAGCTAAAGGCTAAAGCTGCCGCTTTCAAGGAGCGGGAGACTAATCCGGACGTTTATAAGATATCTCGCTATGCCCTCAGATGAACCATCAAACAAGCAGAGCGTCAATACAGGATTAAGATTGAATCCTACTACACCGGCTCTGACGCTCGTCGGATGTGGCAGGGTTTGAAAACTATTACGGACTACAAAGGGAAAGCCAGATGCGAGCTGCCCAGTGACACGAGCCTACCAGACGAGCTAAATGCCTTTTATGCTCGCTTCGAGACAAGCAACACTGACGACTGCACAAGAGCACCAGCTGTTCTGGATGACTGTGTGATAACACTCTCGATAGCCGATGTGAGCAAAACCTTTAATAAACAGGTCAACATTCACAAAGCCGCTGGGCCAGATGGATTACTAGGACGTGTACTCAAAGCATGCCAACTTGACCAACTGTCAAGTGTCTTCAATGACATTTTCAACCTCTCCCTGACCGAGTCTGTAATACCTACATGTTTCAAGCAGATCACCATAGTCCCTGTGCCCAATGAAGTGAAGGTAACCTGCCTAAATGATTACCGCCCCGTGGCACTCACGTCGGTAGCCATGAAGTGCTTTGAAAAGTTGGTCGTGTCTCACATCAACAGCATCCTCCCGGACACCCTAGACCCACTCCAATTCACATACCTCCCCAACAGATCCACAGATGACGCAATCTCAATCGCACTCCACACTGCCCTTTCTCACCTGGACAAAAGGAACACCTATGTGAGAATGCTGTTCATTGACTACAGCTCAGCGTTCAACCCCATAGTACCCTCAAAGCTCATCACCAAGCTAAGGAACCTGGGACTTAACACCTCCCTCTGCAACTGGATCCTGGACTTCCTGACGGGCCGCCCCCAGGTGGTAAGAGTAGGCAACAATACGGGGGTATCGTCGGTACGGGACCACAGTGGCTCCTGACCCCTCCTGTCTCAGCCTCCAGTATTTATGCTGCGATAGTTTATGTGTCGGGGGGCTAGGATTAGTCTGTTACATCTGGAGTATTTCTCCTGTCTTATATAGTATGCTCCCTCTCACTCTCTTTATCTCTTTTCTCTCTTCTCTCGGAGGACCTGAGTCCCAGGACCATGCCTCAGGACTATCTGGCATGAGGACTCCTTGCTGTCCGCAGTCCACCTGGTCGTGCTGCTGCTCCAGTTTCAACTGTTCTGCCTGCAGCTATGGAACCATGACCTGTTCACCGGACGTGCTGCCTTGTCTCAAACCTGCTGTTTTCGACTCGCTCTCTCTCCCGCACCTGCTGTCTCTAACTCTGAATACTCGGCTGTGAAAAGCCAACTGACATTTACTCCTGAGGTACTGACCTGTTGCACCCTCGACAACCACTGTGATTATTATTATTTGACCCTGCTGGTCATCTATGAATATTTGAACATCTTGGCCATGTACAGTTATAATCTCCATCCGGCACAGTCAGAAGAGGACTGGCACCACCTCAGAGCCTGGTTCCTCTCTAGGTTTCTTCCTAGGTTCCTGCCTTTCCAGGGAGTTTTTCCTAGCCACCGTGCTTCTACATCTGCATTGCTTGCTGTTTTGGGGTTTTAGGCTGGGTTTCTGTACAGCACTTTGAGACATCAGCTGATGTAAAAAGGGCTTTATAAATACATTTGATTGATTGATTGATAGACTGTTCTCTCTGATACCACACGGCAAGCGGCACAGGAGTGCCAAGTCTCGGTCCAAAAGCCATAAGACTGCTGAACAATTAATCAAATGGCCACCCGGACTATTTACATTGACCCCCCCCCCCCACCCCCTTTGTTTTTACACTGCTGCTTCTCGCTGTTTATAATCTATGCATAGTCACTTTACCCCTACCTACATGTACAAATTACCTCGACTAACCTGTACCCCTACACATTGACTCGGTACCGGTACCCCTTGTATATAACCTCTGTATTGTTATTTTATTGTGTTACTTTTAATTACATTTTTTACTTTAGTTTATTTAGTAAATATTTTCTTAACCCTATTCACTGTACTGCATTGTTGGTTTAGGGCTTGTAAGTCAGCATTTCACAGTAAGGTGTTGTATTAGGAGCATGTTCACTGTACTGCATTGTTGGTTTAGGGCTTGTAAGTCAGCATTTCACTGTAAGGTGTTGTATTAGGAGCATGTTCACTGTACTGCATTGTTGGTTCAGGGCTTGTAAGTCAGCATTTCACAGTAAGGTGTTGTATTAGGAGCATGTTCACTGTACTGCATTGTTGGTTTAGGGCTTGTAAGTCAGCATTTCACAGTAAGGTGTTGTATTAGGAGCATGTTCACTGTACTGCATTGTTGGTTTAGGGCTTGTAAGTCAGCATTTCACAGTAAGGTGTTGTATTAGGAGCATGTTCACTGTACTGCATTGTTGGTTTAGGGCTTGTAAGTCAGCATTTCACTGTAAGGTGTTGTATTAGGAGCATGTTCACTGTACTGCATTGTTGGTTCAGGGCTTGTAAGTCAGCATTTCACAGTAAGGTGTTGTATTAGGAGCATGTTCACTGTACTGCATTGTTGGTTTAGGGCTTGTAAGTCAGCATTTCACAGTAAGGTGTTGTATTAGGAGCATGTTCACTGTACTGCATTGTTGGTTTAGGGCTTGTAAGTCAGCATTTCACAGTAAGGTGTTGTATTAGGAGCATGTTCACTGTACTGCATTGTTGGTTTAGGGCTTGTAAGTCAGCATTTCACAGTAAGGTGTTGTATTAGGAGCATGTGACAAAATTTGATTTAATTTGATTTGAACTGGGTTTTTGCTAATGTGTTACATGTAGCTTCAAAATATGGCGAATTATCTACCCTTTTTTCCTTTAGACTTGATTGACATGGTATTGGACCAATGTTATTTGAGAAAAGAAGAAAAAACCCTGATCCTGCACACGTTACTGTGTGCCATACTGCCTTTATCCAGCAGGGGCAGCTCTTCTACTAGATATACCGCAGATGGAAACATGCTTAACCATATCAACTTTTAAGAAACCTTCATTATTTATTTTATTTTATATATTTTAAATAGCCCTTTAAAGAAATATTACTAGTATTAATGTTATTATGACCTGTATTAGACTAATCTTTCACGAGTTAATAGCAATGTGACTATCAATAACACCTGAAACAATAATTCATTGCGTAAGACTCTTAAAAAAGAAAGCTATTGTTTAAACCTCTGCTCCGCATTACTGCCTGCGATGACAACAAGCTCAGTCCGATGATGCTGTGACACACCGCCCCAGACCATGACGGACCCTCCACCTCCAAATTGATCCCGCTTCAGAGTACAGGCCTCGGTGTAACGCTCATTCCTTTGACGATAAACGCGAATCTGACCATCACCCCTGGTGAGACAAAACCGCAACTTGTCAGTGAAGAGCACTTTTTGCCAGTCCTGTCTGGTCCAGCGACGGTGGGTTTGTGCCCCTAGGCGACATTGTTGCCGGTGATGTCTGGTGAGGACCTGCCTTACAACAGGCCTACAAGCCCTCAGTCCAGCCTCTCAGCCTATTGCGGACTCTGCGGACTCTCAGCCTATTACACGTGAGGCCACTGTGAGGACGATCAGCTGTCCGTCCTGTCTCCCTGTAGCGCTGTCTTAGGCGTCTCACAGTACGGACATTGCAATTTATTGCCCTGGCCACATCTGCAGTCCTCATGCCTCCTTGCAGCATGCCTAAGGCACGTTCACACAGATGAGCAGGGACCCTGGGCATCTTTCTTTTTTTGTTTTTCAGAGTCAGTAGAAAGGCCTCTTTAGTGTCCTAGGTTTTCATAACTGTGACCTTAATTGCCTACCGTCTGTAAGCTGTTAGTGTCTTAACGACCGTTCCACAGGTGCATGTTCATTAATTGTCTATGGTTCATTGAACAAGCATGGGGATACAGTGTTTAAACCCTTTAAAATGAAGATCTATGAAGTTATTTGGATTTTTACAAATTATCTTTGAAAGACAGGGTCCTGAAAAAGGGACGTTTATTTTTTTGCAGAGTTTTTACATAGACTAAGATACAGTAGACTTGAAATCACAGGCCGTTTTAATAATGGAACAGATTTTGCATTACTTATATCATATGTATATACTGTATTATTTTCTATTCTACTGTATCTTAGTCTATGCCTCTCTGACATTGCTTGTCCAAATATTTATATATTCTCAATTCCATTCCTTTACTTTAGCTTGTGTGTATTGTTAGATATTACTTATTAGATATTACTGCACTGTTGGAGCTAGAAACACAAGCATTTCGCTACACCCGCAATAACATCTGCTAAACACGTGTATGTGACAAATAAAATTGATTTGATTTGAATTGCATTAAAAAAAATACCTGGAGGTATTTTATTTTGGGGCTCTAAGAAAAGGCCAAGTGTACGTAACACTGAGTGCAGTCAGCACACATTAGTGATTCACACAGGGCCCAGAGCATAGTGATTCACACAGGGCCCAGGTCATAGTGATTCACACAGGGCCCAGAGCTTAGTGATTCACACAGGGCCCAGAGCTTAGTGATTCACACAGGGCTCAGAGCTTAGTGATTCACACAGGGCCCAGAGCTTAGTGATTCACACAGGGCCCAGAGCTTAGTGATTCACACAGGGCTCAGAGCATAGTGATTCACACAGGGCCCAGAGCATAGTGATTCACACAGGGCCCAGAGCTTAGTGATTCACACAGGGCCCAGGTCATAGTGATTCACACAGGGCCCAGAGCTTAGTGATTCACACAGGGCTCAGAGCATAGTGATTCACACAGGGCCCAGGTCATAGTGATTCACACAGGGCTCAGAGCATAGTGATTCACACAGGGCCCAGGTCATAGTGATTCACACAGGGCCCAGAGCTTAGTGATTCACACAGGGCTCAGAGCATAGTGATTCACACAGGGCCCAGAGCATAGTGATTCACACAGGGCCCAGAGCTTAGTGATTCACACAGGGCCCAGGTCATAGTGATTCACACAGGGCCCAGAGCTTAGTGATTCACACAGGGCTCAGAGCATAGTGATTCACACAGGGCCCAGAGCATATTGATTCACACAGGGCTCAGAGCATAGTGATTCACACAGGGCCCAGAGCATAGTGATTCACACAGGGCCCAGGTCATAGTGATTCACACAGGGCCCAGAGCATATTGATTCACACAGGGCTCAGAGCATAGTGATTCACACAGGGCCCAGAGCATAGTGATTCACACAGGGCCCAGAGCATAGTGATTTACACAGGGCCCAGAGCATAGTGATTCAAACATGGCCCCTAGTGATATAATTGAATTATAAGCTACTTGCATTAGAGGAGCCGTAATGGCAGCCAGTCACAGTGATTGTAGTGGACTATAAACTACTTATATTAGAGGAGCTGTAATGGCAGCCAGTCATGGTGATTGTAGTGGACTATAAACTACTTATATTAGAGGAGCTGTAATGGCAGCCAGTCATGGTGATTGTAGTGGACTATAAACTACTTGTATTAGAGGAGCTGTAATGGCAGCCAGTCACAGTGATTGTAGTGGACTATAAACTACTTATATTAGAGGAGCTGTAATGGCAGCCAGTCACAGTGATTGTAGTGGACTATAAACTACTTATATTAGAGGAGCTGTAATGGCAGCCAGTCACAGTGATTGTAGTGGACTATAAACTACTAATATTAGAGGAGCTGTAATGGCAGCCAGTCATGGTGATTGTAGTGGACTATAAACTACTTGTATTAGAGGAGCTGTAATGGCAGCCAGTCACAGTGATTGTAGTGGACTATAAACTACTTATATTAGAGGAGCTGTAATGGCAGCCAGTCACAGTGATTGTAGTGGACTATAAACTACTTATATTAGAGGAGCCGTAATGGCAGCCAGTCACAGTGATTGTAGTGGACTATAAGCTACTTATATTAGAGGAGCCGTAATGGCAGCCAGTCACAGTGATTGTAGTGACCTATAAACTACTTATATTAGAGGAGCCGTAATGGCAGCCAGTCACAGTGATTGTAGTGGACTATAAGCTACTTGTATTAGAGGAGCTGTAATGGCAGCCAGTCATGGTGATTGTAGTGGACTATAAGCTACTTATATTAGAGGAGCTGTAATGGCAGCCAGTCACAGTGATTGTAGTGGACTATAAACTACTTGTATTAGAGGAGCTGTAATGGCAGCCAGTCACAGTGATTGTAGTGGACTATAAACTACTTATATTAGAGGAGCTGTAATGGCAGCCAGTCATGGTGATTGTAGTGGACTATAAACTACTTGTATTAGAGGAGCTGTAATGGCAGCCAGTCACAGTGATTGTAGTGGACTATAAACTACTTATATTAGAGGAGCTGTAATGGCAGCCAGTCATGGTGATTGTAGTGGACTATAAACTACTTGTATTAGAGGAGCTGTAATGGCAGCCAGTCACAGTGATTGTAGTGGACTATAAACTACTTATATTAGAGGAGCTGTAATGGCAGCCAGTCACAGTGATTGTAGTGGACTATAAACTACTTATATTAGAGGAGCTGTAATGGCAGCCAGTCATGGTGATTGTAGTGGACTATAAACTACTTGTATTAGAGGAGCTGTAATGGCAGCCAGTCATGGTGATTGTAGTGGACTATAAACTACTAATATTAGAGGAGCCGTAATGGCAGCCAGTCATGATGATTGTAGTGGACTATAAACTACTTATATTAGAGGAGCTGTAATGGCAGCCAGTCACAGTGATTGTAGTGGACTATAAACTACTTGTATTAGAGGAGCTGTAATGGCAGCCAGTCATGGTGATTGTAGTGGACTATAAACTACTTATATTAGAGGAGCTGTAATGGCAGCCAGTCACAGTGATTGTAGTGGACTATAAACTACTTATATTAGAGGAGCTGTAATGGCAGCCAGTCACAGTGATTGTAGTGGACTATAAACTACTTATATTAGAGGAGCTGTAATGGCAGCCAGTCATGGTGATTGTAGTGGACTATAAACTACTTGTATTAGAGGAGCTGTAATGGCAGCCAGTCACAGTGATTGTAGTGGACTATAAACTACTTGTATTAGAGGAGCTGTAATGGCAGCCAGTCATGGTGATTGTAGTGGACTATAAACTACTCATATTAGAGGAGCTGTAATGGCAGCCAGTCATGGTGATTGTAGTGGACTATAAACTACTCATATTAGAGGAGCTGTAATGGCAGCCAGTCATGATGATTGTAGTGGACTATAAACTACTTATATTAGAGGAGCTGTAATGGCAGCCAGTCACAGTGATTGTAGTGGACTATAAACTACTTGTATTAGAGGAGCTGTAATGGCAGCCAGTCATGGTGATTGTAGTGGACTATAAACTACTCATATTAGAGGAGCTGTAATGGCAGCCAGTCATGGTGATTGTAGTGGACTATAAACTACTTATATTAGAGGAGCTGTAATGGCAGCCAGTCATGGTGATTGTAGTGGACTATAAGCTACTTATATTAGAGGAGCTGTAATGGCAGCCAGTCACAGTGATTGTAGTGGACTATAAACTACTTATATTAGAGGAGCTGTAATGGCAGCCAGTCACAGTGATTGTAGTGGACTATAAACTACTTATATTAGAGGAGCTGTAATGGCAGCCAGTCACAGTGATTGTAGTGGACTATAAACTACTAATATTAGAGGAGCTGTAATGGCAGCCAGTCACAGTGATTGTAGTGGACTATAAACTACTTATATTAGAGGAGCTGTAATGGCAGCCAGTCACAGTGATTGTAGTGGACTATAAACTACTTATATTAGAGGAGCTGTAATGGCAGCCAGTCACAGTGATTGTAGTGGACTATAAACTACTTATATTAGAGGAGCTGTAATGGCAGCCAGTCATGGTGATTGTAGTGGACTATAAACTACTTATATTAGAGGAGCTGTAATGGCAGCCAGTCATGGTGATTGTAGTGGACTATAAACTACTAATATTAGAGGAGCCGTAATGGCAGCCAGTCATGATGATTGTAGTGGACTATAAACTACTTATATTAGAGGAGCTGTAATGGCAGCCAGTCATGGTGATTGTAGTGGACTATAAACTACTTATATTAGAGGAGCTGTAATGGCAGCCAGTCATGATGATTGTAGTGGACTATAAACTACTTATATTAGAGGAGCTGTAATGGCAGCCAGTCATGGTGATTGTAGTGGACTATAAACTACTTGTATTAGAGGAGCTGTAATGGCAGCCAGTCATGATGATTGTAGTGGACTATAAACTACTAATATTAGAGGAGCTGTAATGGCAGCCAGTCACAGTGATTGTAGTGGACTATAAGCTACTTGTATTAGAGGAGCTGTAATGGCAGCCAGTCATGGTGATTGTAGTGGACTATAAACTACTTATATTAGAGGAGCTGTAATGGCAGCCAGTCATGGTGATTGTAGTGGACTATAAACTACTTATATTAGAGGAGCTGTAATGGCAGCCAGTCATGATGATTGTAGTGGACTATAAACTACTAATATTAGAGGAGCTGTAATGGCAGCCAGTCACAGTGATTGTAGTGGACTATAAGCTACTTGTATTAGAGGAGCTGTAATGGCAGCCAGTCACAGTGATTGTAGTGGACTATAAACTACTAATATTAGAGGAGCTGTAATGGCAGCCAGTCATGGTGATTGTAGTGGACTATAAACTACTTATATTAGAGGAGCTGTAATGGCAGCCAGTCACAGTGATTGTAGTGGACTATAAACTACTTATATTAGAGGAGCTGTAATGGCAGCCAGTCACAGTGATTGTAGTGGACTATAAACTACTTATATTAGAGGAGCTGTAATGGCAGCCAGTCACAGTGATTGTAGTGGACTATAAACTACTTATATTAGAGGAGCTGTAATGGCAGCCAGTCACAGTGATTGTAGTGGACTATAAACTACTTATATTAGAGGAGCTGTAATGGCAGCCAGTCATGGTGATTGTAGTGGACTATAAACTACTTGTATTAGAGGAGCTGTAATGGCAGCCAGTCACAGTGATTGTAGTGGACTATAAACTATTTATATTAGAGGAGCTGTAATGGCAGCCAGTCATGGTGATTGTAGTGGACTATAAACTACTTGTATTAGAGGAGCTGTAATGGCAGCCAGTCACAGTGATTGTAGTGGACTATAAACTACTTATATTAGAGGAGCTGTAATGGCAGCCAGTCATGGTGATTGTAGTGGACTATAAACTACTTATATTAGAGGAGCTGTAATGGCAGCCAGTCACAGTGATTGTAGTGGACTATAAACTACTTGTATTAGAGGAGCTGTAATGGCAGCCAGTCATGGTGATTGTAGTGGACTATAAACTACTTATATTAGAGGAGCTGTAATGGCAGCCAGTCATGGTGATTGTAGTGGACTATAAACTACTTATATTAGAGGAGCTGTAATGGCAGCCAGTCATGGTGATTGTAGTGGACTATAAACTACTTGTATTAGAGGAGCTGTAATGGCAGCCAGTCATGGTGATTGTAGTGGACTATAAACTACTTGTATTAGAGGAGCTGCAATGGCAGCCAGTCATGATGATTGTAGTGGACTATAAACTACTTGTATTAGAGGAGCTGTAATGGCAGCCAGTCATGGTGATTGTAGTGGACTATAAACTACTTGCATTAGAGGAGCTGTAATGGCAGCCAGTCATGATGATTGTAGTGGACTATAAACTACTTGTATTAGAGGAGCTGTAATGGCAGCCAGTCATGGTGATTGTAGTGGACTATAAACTACTAATATTAGAGGAGCTGTAATGGCAGCCAGTCATGATGATTGTAGTGGACTATAAACTACTTATATTAGAGGAGCTGTAATGGCAGCCAGTCACAGTGATTGTAGTGGACTATAAACTACTAATATTAGAGGAGCTGTAATGGCAGCCAGTCACAGTGATTGTAGTGGACTATAAACTACTTATATTAGAGGAGCTGTAATGGCAGCCAGTCACAGTGATTGTAGTGGACTATAAACTACTTATATTAGAGGAGCTGTAATGGCAGCCAGTCACAGTGATTGTAGTGGACTATAAACTACTTGTATTAGAGGAGCTGTAATGGCAGCCAGTCACAGTGATTGTAGTGGACTATAAACTACTTATATTAGAGGAGCTGTAATGGCAGCCAGTCACAGTGATTGTAGTGGACTATAAACTACTTATATTAGAGGAGCTGTAATGGCAGCCAGTCACAGTGATTGTAGTGGACTATAAACTACTTATATTAGAGGAGCCGTAATGGCAGCCAGTCATGATGATTGTAGTGGACTATAAACTACTTATATTAGAGGAGCTGTAATGGCAGCCAGTCACAGTGATTGTAGTGGACTATAAACTACTAATATTAGAGGAGCTGTAATGGCAGCCAGTCATGGTGATTGTAGTGGACTATAAACTACTTATATTAGAGGAGCTGTAATGGCAGCCAGTCACAGTGATTGTAGTGGACTATAAACTACTTGTATTAGAGGAGCTGCAATGGCAGCCAGTCACAGTGATTGTAGTGGACTATAAACTACTTATATTAGAGGAGCTGTAATGGCAGCCAGTCATGGTGATTGTAGTGGACTATAAACTACTTGTATTAGAGGAGCCGTAATGGCAGCCAGTCATGATGATTGTAGTGGACTATAAACTACTTATATTAGAGGAGCTGTAATGGCAGCCAGTCATGGTGATTGTAGTGGACTATAAACTACTTGTATTAGAGGAGCTGTAATGGCAGCCAGTCACAGTGATTGTAGTGGACTATAAGCTACTTATATTAGAGGAGCTGTAATGGCAGCCAGTCATGGTGATTGTAGTGGACTATAAACTACTAATATTAGAGGAGCTGTAATGGCAGCCAGTCACAGTGATTGTAGTGGACTATAAGCTACTTATATTAGAGGAGCTGTAATGGCAGCCAGTCATGGTGATTGTAGTGGACTATAAGCTACTTGTATTAGAGGAGCTGTAATGGCAGCCAGTCATGATGATTGTAGTGGACTATAAACTACTTATATTAGAGGAGCTGTAATGGCAGCCAGTCATGATGATTGTAGTGGACTATAAGCTACTTGTATTAGAGGAGCTGTAATGGCAGCCAGTCACAGTGATTGTAGTGGACTATAAACTACTAATATTAGAGGAGCTGTAATGGCAGCCAGTCATGGTGATTGTAGTGGACTATAAACTACTTATATTAGAGGAGCTGTAATGGCAGCCAGTCACAGTGATTGTAGTGGACTATAAGCTACTTATATTAGAGGAGCTGTAATGGCAGCCAGTCATGGTGATTGTAGTGGACTATAAACTACTTATATTAGAGGAGCTGTAATGGCAGCCAGTCATGATGATTGTAGTGGACTATAAACTACTTATATTAGAGGAGCTGTAATGGCAGCCAGTCACAGTGATTGTAGTGGACTATAAACTACTTGTATTAGAGGAGCTGTAATGGCAGCCAGTCATGGTGATTGTAGTGGACTATAAGCTACTTGCATTAGAGGAGCTGTAATGGCAGCCAGTCACAGTGATTGTAGTGGACTATAAACTACTTGCATTAGAGGAGCTGTAATGGCAGCCAGTCACAGTGATTGTAGTGGACTATAAGCTACTTGCATTAGAGGAGCTGTAATGGCAGCCAGTCACAGTGATTGTAGTGGACTATAAACTACTTATATTAGAGGAGCTGTAATGGCAGCCAGTCACAGTGATTGTAGTGGACTATAAACTACTTGTATTAGAGGAGCTGTAATGGCAGCCAGTCACAGTGATTGTAGTGGACTATAAACTACTTGTATTAGAGGAGCTGTAATGGCAGCCAGTCATGGTGATTGTAGTGGACTATAAACTACTTATATTAGAGGAGCTGTAATGGCAGCCAGTCACAGTGATTGTAGTGGACTATAAACTACTTGTATTAGAGGAGCTGTAATGGCAGCCAGTCATGATGATTGTAGTGGACTATAAACTACTTATATTAGAGGAGCTGTAATGGCAGCCAGTCATGGTGATTGTAGTGGACTATAAGCTACTTGTATTAGAGGAGCTGTAATGGCAGCCAGTCACAGTGATTGTAGTGGACTATAAGCTACTTATATTAGAGGAGCTGTAATGGCAGCCAGTCACAGTGATTGTAGTGGACTATAAACTACTTATATTAGAGGAGCTGTAATGGCAGCCAGTCACAGTGATTGTAGTGGACTATAAACTACTAATATTAGAGGAGCTGTAATGGCAGCCAGTCACAGTGATTGTAGTGGACTATAAACTACTTATATTAGAGGAGCTGTAATGGCAGCCAGTCACAGTGATTGTAGTGGACTATAAGCTACTTATATTAGAGGAGCTGTAATGGCAGCCAGTCATGATGATTGTAGTGGACTATAAACTACTTGTATTAGAGGAGCTGTAATGGCAGCCAGTCACAGTGATTGTAGTGGACTATAAACTACTTATATTAGAGGAGCTGTAATGGCAGCCAGTCACAGTGATTGTAGTGGACTATAAACTACTTATATTAGAGGAGCCGTAATGGCAGCCAGTCATGATGATTGTAGTGGACTATAAACTACTTATATTAGAGGAGCTGTAATGGCAGCCAGTCACAGTGATTGTAGTGGACTATAAACTACTTGTATTAGAGGAGCTGCAATGGCAGCCAGTCACAGTGATTGTAGTGGACTATAAGCTACTTATATTAGAGGAGCTGTAATGGCAGCCAGTCACAGTGATTGTAGTGGACTATAAACTACTTATATTAGAGGAGCTGTAATGGCAGCCAGTCACAGTGATTGTAGTGGACTATAAACTACTTATATTAGAGGAGCTGTAATGGCAGCCAGTCACAGTGATTGTAGTGGACTATAAGCTACTTATATTAGAGGAGCTGTAATGGCAGCCAGTCACAGTGATTGTAGTGGACTATAAACTACTTATATTAGAGGAGCTGTAATGGCAGCCAGTCACAGTGATTGTAGTGGACTATAAACTACTTATATTAGAGGAGCTGTAATGGCAGCCAGTCACAGTGATTGTAGTGGACTATAAACTACTAATATTAGAGGAGCTGTAATGGCAGCCAGTCACAGTGATTGTAGTGGACTATAAACTACTTGTATTAGAGGAGCTGTAATGGCAGCCAGTCATGGTGATTGTAGTGGACTATAAACTACTAATATTAGAGGAGCTGTAATGGCAGCCAGTCACAGTGATTGTAGTGGACTATAAACTACTTATATTAGAGGAGCTGTAATGGCAGCCAGTCACAGTGATTGTAGTGGACTATAAACTACTTGTATTAGAGGAGCTGTAATGGCAGCCAGTCACAGTGATTGTAGTGGACTATAAACTACTTATATTAGAGGAGCTGTAATGGCAGCCAGTCATGATGATTGTAGTGGACTATAAACTACTTATATTAGAGGAGCTGTAATGGCAGCCAGTCATGATGATTGTAGTGGACTATAAACTACTTATATTAGAGGAGCTGTAATGGCAGCCAGTCATGGTGATTGTAGTGGACTATAAACTACTTATATTAGAGGAGCTGTAATGGCAGCCAGTCATGGTGATTGTAGTGGACTATAAACTACTTATATTAGAGGAGCTGTAATGGCAGCCAGTCATGATGATTGTAGTGGACTATAAACTACTTATATTAGAGGAGCTGTAATGGCAGCCAGTCATGGTGATTGTAGTGGACTATAAACTACTTATATTAGAGGAGCTGTAATGGCAGCCAGTCATGGTGATTGTAGTGGACTATAAACTACTTATATTAGAGGAGCTGTAATGGCAGCCAGTCACAGAGCCGGTGTTGTTGGTTAACAACCAGATGATGTTCTTTACAATCTCCCGTGACGCAGACATGACAACTCAACATGAATGTGGCTCTCACGAGCTTCCTATCGTGTGTCCCCCTCCCTGTGGCACGAGGCGAGACCGGAGCTGCTGCTGCTGGGTCACATGTGCCCCTGCAGCTAAGAATTCCTCCCTGCCGTGTGTGTGTGTGTGTGTGTGTGTGTGTGTGTGTGTGTGTGTGTGTGTGTGTGTGTGTGTGTGTGTGTGTGTGTGTGTGTGTGTGTGTGTGTGTGTGTGTGTGTGTGTGTGTGTGTGTGTGTGTGTGTGTGTGTGTGTGTGTGCGTGTGCTTCCGAGCAGAGCAGAGAGGAGAGGAGAGGACAGAAGAAAGGGAACTGCTATTTAAAACGAAATTTAGAACCAAACACACCTTTTCCGTCTTAACATATTATTAAACTACGGGGTGAACAGTACCTTAAACATGACCAACCAACGACTTCCTCTGTCATCCTCCGCCGGGATGCAGAACCCCGGGAAGGAACACCTGTACAAGGTAACCTCATATTTATATCTTCAATGTATTTATTAAGTTATTATGATAAGATTGATATTTTGAATGAAATGTCTTATGATTTAGACCTATAGTGGAGAATGACGGGTGATGTCTCGTTTGGTTGTGCTCTGACAATTTCTAATGATTTCTAATTTGAGAATGATGATAATGATGTGCGTTCTGCTTGTGCTCTGTGTTCCAGGTGTTGGTGATCGGGGACTTGGGTGTAGGGAAGACCTCCATCATTAAGCGGTATGTCCATCAGACGTACTCCACCAACTACCGCGCCACCATTGGCGTGGATTTCGCCCTGAAGGTCCTGAACTGGGACTCTGAGACCGTACGGCTACAACTTTGGGACATCGCCGGTAGGATAGACAGCTCCTTAATCTAGCGCTACTAAGTAATCGCGCTTCTTAAATCAACTTCTGTTATACTGTCTGCCTCTCTATCAATTAAAGCTACCACCATTAATTAGAACACATATTTATCCAAACTTTTTTTGTCAACTTTGTTCATACCGGAAAAAGTTATTTATATGGTTGTTGGGCAACACGACATCTTATTGGGGGAAACTCTTGTTATTCTATTTGAAGCACTGAGAAATCATTGAGAATGATGTTGAATGACTGTCTGTAATATATTCACTTAAAAAAATGGACAGGTGGGAATGATAATGTACATAATATCATATTATATATGTTATTGTTATGTTATTATATATATATTATTATAGTAATCTACATGGTCAACAGTATGTGGACACCCCTTCAAATGAGTGGATTTAGCTTTTTCAGCCACACCAATTGCTCACAGGTGTATAAAATTGAGGACACAGCCATGCAATCTCCATAGACAAACACTGGCAGTAAAATGGCCTTACTGAAGAGCTCAGTGACTTTCAAGGTGGAAAGCTCCAGCGCTTCACAATAACACCTTTCCAACAAGTCAGCTCGTCAAATGTCTGCCTTGCTAGAGCTGCCCTGGTCAACTGTGCTGTTATGCTGTTATGTGAAGTGCTGTTATGTGAAGTGGAAACATCTAGGAGCAACAACGGCTCTGCCGCGAAGTGGCAGGCCACACAAGCTCACAGAACGGGACCGCCGAGTGCTGAAGCACGTAGTGCGTAGAAATCGACTGTCCTCAGTTGCAACACTTACTACAGAGTTCCAAACTTTCTCTGGAAGCAACGCCAGCACAAGAACGGTCCGTCGGGAGCTTCATGATATGGGTTTCCATGGCCGAGCAGCCGCACACAAGCCTAAGAACACCACTCTGGAGAAGTGGAAACGAGATCTGTGGAGTGATGAATCACTCTTCACCATCTGGCAGTCCGACGGACAAATCTAGGTTTGGCGGATGCCAGGAGAACGCTACCTGCCCAAATGCGTAGTGCCAACTGTAAAGTTTGGTGGATGGGGAATAATGGTCCGGGCCCCTTAGTTCCAGTGAAGAGAAATCTTAACGCTACAGGATACAATGACATTCCAGACAATTTTGTGCTTCCAACTTTGTGGCAACATTTTGGGGAAGGCCCTTTCCTGTTTTTGCATGACAATGCCACCCTGCACAAAGCGAGGTCCATACAGAAAAGGTTTGTCAAGATCGGTGTGGAAGAACTTGACTGGCCTGCTCAGAGCCCTGACCTCAACCCCATCCAACACCATTGGGATGAATTGGAACGCCGACTGTGAGCCAGGCCTTATCGCCCAACATCAGTGCCCGACCTCACTAATGCTCTTGTGACTGAGTCCCCACAGCAATGTTCCAACATCAAGTGGAAAGCCGTCCCAGAAGAGTGGAGGCTGTTATAGCAGCAATGTTCCAACATCTAGTGGAAAGCCTTCCCAGAAGAGTGGAGGCTGTTATAGCAGCAATGTTCCAACATCTAATGGAAAGCCTTCCCAGAAGAGTGGAGGCTGTTATAGCAGCAATGTTCCAACATCTAGTGGAAAGCCTTCCCAGAAGAGTGGAGACTGTTATAGCAGCAATGTTCCAACATCTAGTGGGAAGCCTTCCCAGAAGAGTGGAGGCTGTTATAGCAGCAATGTTCCAACATCTAGTGGAAAGCCTTCCCAGAAGAGTGGAGACTGTTATAGCAGCAATGTTCCAACATCTAGTGGAAAGCCTTCCCAGAAGAGTGGAGGCTGTTATAGCAGCAATGTTCCAACATCTAGTGGAAAGCCTTCCCAGAAGAGTGGAGGCTGTTATAGCAGCAATGTTCCAACATCTAGTGGAAAGCCTTCCCAGAAGAGTGGAGGCTGTTATAGCAGCAATGTTCCAACATCTAGTGGAAAGCCTTCCCAGAAGAGTGGAGGCTGTTATAGCAGCAAAGGGGGACTAACTCCATATCAATGCCCATGATTTTGGAATGAGATGTTCAACGAGCAGGTGTCCACACGGTGTATTAAGAATAAGAAGAGAGCCTAGTGTCAGCCAAGAACAACTGCCATATGAAATGTGGAGTTGCTGCATCTTAATATGTAACATATGTGTTCATCATTCCTGCTGGTTTTGGATTGTACTGGTTTTAAAGTGATGGTTCCATCAGAGTTCATGGATCAGGGTTGAAGAGTTCATGAACTGTCTCTGTTGGAGAAACTCTCTGTATTTGATGCAGCGTGTGACTTTCCTTTAGAAGGCTTTAGAAGCTCCCTCTCTGTCTCTGTCTCTGTCTCTGTCTCTGTCTCTGTCTCTGTCTCTGTCTCTGTCTCTGTCTCTGTCTCTGTCTCTGTCTCTCTCTCTGTCTCTCTCTCTCTCTCTCTCTCTCTCTCTCTCTCTCTCTCTGTCTCTCTCTCTCTGTCTGTCTCTCTCTCTCTCTCTCTCTCTCTCTCTCTCTCTCTCTCTCTCTCTCTCTCTCTCTCTCACGGTTCATCTATCTCGTGGAGGTATTGGTGGAATCATGTGAGCCCATGTGAGGGAGATTTAAGGGCAAGTCACAGTAGTACCATTGTAAACACACACACACACACACACACACACACACACACACACACACACACACACTCACACACACACACACACACACACACACACACACACACACACACACACACACACAAACACACACACACACACACACACACACACACACACACACACACACACACACACACACACACACACACACACACACACACACACACACACACACACAGTACTTGTCTCACACCTATCTGTCTGCCTATAACTGGCTTTACAGCCTTGGCTGTCTGTTCAGAAACAATATAATATTACTATATCAACCTTTTATCCCATCAAAACTCTTGTGACACTAATGACAATACAAGAAGAAGAAGTGTGTCACAACAGACAGGCAGCCAGCCAGACAGCCAGACAGACAGACAGACAGGCAGACAGACACACAGGCAGACAGACAGCCAGCCAGCCAGACAGTCAGACAGACAGCCAGACAGCCAGACACACAGCCAGACAGACAAACAGTCAGACAGTCAGCCAGACAGACAGACAGACAGACACACAGACACACAGACAGACAGACAGACAGACACACAGCCAGACAGCCAGACAGAAGACATACACACAGACAGACACACAGGCAGACAGACAGGCAGCCAGACAGACAGACATACACACAGACAGACAGCCAGACAGCCAGACAGACAGACAGGCACACAGACAGAAAGGCAGACAGATAGACAGACAGACAGATAGACACTCTCCTCGTCAGGCACACAGGCAGACAGACAGACAGACAGATAGACAGGCACACAGGCAGACAGACAGGCAGATAGACAGGCACACAGGCAGACAGATACTCTCTTTTGAGTCAGTTATGACAGCTGTTTTTTTTTACACAACAACCAGGGCCTGAAATACAACCTCTGTCGCTGTTCCATTTCCTCTTCTCCACCTCTGTCGTGGTTCCATTTCCTCTTCCCCACTTGCCCTGACATCTAATGTGAGCCACCATTGTTCATCTGTATTTTATTATTATCACTTTATATTAAAATGTTATTTGTTTTGTTTGAAAATAGAGTAGAATAATCTACATTGCCATCCTGTTTGTGTGTGTGTGTGTGTGTGTGTATGTGTGTGTGTGTATGTGTGTGTGTGTGTGTGTGTGTGTGTGTGTGTGTGTGTGTGTGTGTGTGTGTGTGTGTGTGTGTGTGTGTGTGTGTGTGTGTGTGTGTGTGTGTGTGTGTGTGTGTGTGTGTGTGTGTGACTAAACTCAGAGAGTTGACTCAATACAGGACTAAGATTGAATCGTACTACACCGGCTCCAACGCTCGTCGGATGTGGCAGGGTCTGCAAACTATTACAGACTACAAAGGGAAGCACAGCCGCGAGCTGCCCAGTGACATGAGCCTACCAGACGAGCTAAATCACTTCTATGCTCGCTTTGAGGCAAGCAACACTGAGGCATCCATGAGAGCATCAGCTGTTCCGGACGACTGCGTGATCACGCGGTCCGTAGCCGACATGAGTAAGATCTTTAAACAGGTCAACATTCAAAAGGCTCCGGGGCCAGACGGAATACCAGGACGTGTGCTCCAGGCATAGGCTGACCAACTGGCAGGTGTCTTCACTGACATTTTCAACAGGTCCCTGATTGAGTCTGTAATACCAACATGTTTCAAGCAGACCACCATAGTCCCTGTGCCCAAGAACACGAAGGCAACCTGCCTAAATGACTACCGACCCGTAACACTCACGTCCGTAGCCATGAAGTGCTTTGAAAGGCTGGTCATGGCTCACATCAACACCATTATCCCAGAGACCCTAGACCCACTCCAATTTGCATACCGCCCAAACAGATCCACAGATGATTCAATCTCTATTGCACTCCACACTGCCCTTTCCCACCTGGACAAAGGAACACCTACATGAGCATGCTAATCATTGACTACAGCTCAGCGTTCAACACCATAGTACCCTCAAAGCTCATCACTAAGCTAAGGATCCTGGGACTGAACACCTCCCTCTGCAACTTGATCCTGGACTTCCTGACGGGCCTGGTATAGGGACAAAGTGGAGTCGCAATTCAACGGCTCAGACACAATACGTATGTGGCAGGGTCTACAGGCAATCATGGACTACAAAAAGAAAACCAGCCACATCACGGACAACGACGTCACGCTGCCAGGTAAACTGATCACCTTCTTTGCCCACTTTGAGGATAATACAGTGCCACCGACGCGGCCCGCTACCAAGGACTGTGAGCTCTCCTTCTCCATGACCGATGTTAGTAAGACATTTAAACCATGTTAACCCTCACAAGGCTGTTGGCCCAGACGGCATCCCTAGCCGCGTCCTCAGAGCATGTGCAGACCAGCTGGCTGGTGTGTTTACAGACATATTCAATCTCTCCTTATCCCAGTCTGCTGTCCCCACATGCTTCAAGATGGCTACCATTGTTCCTGTACCCAAGAAGGCAAAGATAACTGAACTAAATGACTATCGCCCCGTAACACTCACTTCTGTCATCATGAAGTGCTTTGAGAGACTAGTCAAGGATCATATCACCTCCAACTTACCTGCCACCCTAGCCCCACTCCAGTTTGTATACCACCCCAACAGGGCAATGACGATGCAATCGCTATCACACTACACACTGCCCTCCAACTCAATCATCTAGTTTGCAGACGACACAACAGCAGCGGGCTTGATTACCAACAACGAAGAGTCAGCCAACAGGGAGGAGATGAGGGCACTTGGAGTGTGGTGTCAGGAAAACAACCGCCTCACTCAACATCAACAAAACAAAGGAGATGATCGAGGACTTCAGGTAAACAGCAGAGGGAACACCCGCCGCGGAGAAGGTGGTAAGTTACGCGCTCGATACGGAAGTGGTCAGATGAAGCGGATGCTAAACTTCAGGACTTCTTTGCTAGCACAAACTGGAATAAGTTCTGGGATTCATCCCGTGGCATTAAGGAGTTTACCACATCAGTCACCGCACTAATAGGTGCATCGACGATGTTGTCCTAAAAGTGACAGTACGTACATATCCCAAGCAGAAGCCATGGATTACAGGCAACTGAGCTAAAGGCTAGAGCTGCTGCTTTCAAGGAGCGGGACACTAATCCAAACGCTTATAAGAAATCCCTCTACGACCTCAGACGAGCGATCAAACATGCAAAGTGCACGTCAATACAGGACTAAGATAGAATCTTACTTCTCTGACACTTATCGGATGTGGCAGGGTTCGCAAACTATCATGGATTCCAAAGGGAAACCCAGCCGCGAGCTGCCCAGTGATGCGAGCATACCAGACGAGCTAAATGCGTTCTATGCTTCGAGGCAATGCAACTCTGAACCTCACATGGGAGCACCAGTTGTTTCCGGACGACTGTGTGATCACACTCTCTGTTGCCAATGTGAGTAAGACCTTTAAAACTAGTTAACATTCACAAGGCCGCAGGGCCAGATGGATTACCAGGATGTGTACTCAGCTGGTAAGCGTGTTTGCTGACATTTGTATCCTCTCTCTGACCTAGTTTGTAGACTAGATACAGTATTTCAAGAAGACTGTCATAGTCTCTGTGCCCAAGAACACCAAGGTAACCTGTCTAAATGATTATCACCTCGTAGCACTCACATCTGTATCCATGAAATGCTATGAAAGGCTAGTCATGGCTCACAACAACACAATCATCCCAGACACCCTTTGACCAACTCCAATTTACAGGATCCGCACCTTTTTTTCAATTTTCGCCGAAAACTACATACCCAAATCTAGCTGCCTGTAACTCAGGTCCTGAAGCAAGGATATGCATATTCTGGTACCATTTGAAAGGAAACACTTTGAAGTTTGTGAAATGTGAAAGGAACGTAGGAGAATATAATACAATAGATCTGGTACAAGATAATGTATGGGAAAAACCAACCGTTCTTTTGTATTTGTTTTTGTACCATCATTTTTGAAATGCAAGAGAAAGACCATAATGTATTATTCCAGCCCAGCTGCAATTTAGATGTTGGCCACCAGATGGCAGCAGTGTATGTGCAACGTTTTAGACTGATCCAATGAACCATTGTATTTCTGTTCAAAATGTGCCTAAATTGTTTATTAATAACTTCATGTTCAAAACTGTGCATGGTATTCTTTCACTGTAATAGCTACTGTAAATTGGACATTGTTGTTAGATTATCAAGAATTTAAGCTTTCTGACAATATCAGATATGTCTATGTCCTGGGAGATGTTCTTGTTACTTACAACCTCATGCTAATCACATTAGCCTACATTAGCTCAACAGACCCATGGATGGGACACCGATCCCAGAAGAAATTTTAAGAACAAATTCTTCTTTACAACGATGGCCTAGGAACTGCCTTGTTCAGCTGGAGAACGACAGATTTTTAATTTGTCAGCTTGGGGATTCGATCTAACAACCTTTCGGTTACTGGCTCAATGCTCTAACCACTAGTCTACCTGTCACCCCGATGTGTTGAATGCTGTTCATTGACTACAGCTCAGCATTCAACACTATAGTTCCCTCCAAGCTCATCAATAAGCTAAGGACCGTGGGACTGAACACCTCCCTCTGCAACTGGATTCTGGACTTCCTGATGGGCCACCCCCAGGTGGTGAGGGTAGGCAACAATGGATCTGTCACGCTGATCTTCAAGACGGGTTCCCCTCAGGGGTGCGTGCTTAGTCCCATTTTGTTAACCCACAACTGCGTGGGTGCGCATGAGTCCAACACCATCGTCAACTTTTCTAACGACACGATTCCCACGGGAAACCAGTATGAAAAAGTATGAAAATGTAAGTCGCTCTGGATAAGAATGTCTGCTAAATTACTTAAATGTTAAAAAATCACAGATGACGATAAGCCTTTAGACTAGACCAGACTACACCAGACTAGAAAAGACTACACCAGACAACAGCATACCAGTCTAGACTAGACTACAGCAGACCACTAGACTACAGCAGACCACTAGACTACAGCAGACCACTAGACTACAGCAGACCACAGCAGACAGACCAGACTAGACCAGACTACAGCATACCAGACTAGAAAATACTACACCAACATACAGCAGACCAGAATAGACAGACCACACTAGGCCAGACTAGAGAGACCAGACAGGCAAGACTAGACAGACCAGACTAGACCAGACTAGACAGACCTGTCAGACTAGACTACATCAGACCAGACTAGACTACACCAGACAAGACTAGACCAGACAAGACCAGACTAGACCAGACCAGACTAGACTAGACCAGACTACACCGGACCAGAAAAGACCAGACCAGACTACACCAGCCCAGACTAGACTAGACTACACCAGACCAGACTAGACCAGACCGGACTACACCAGACCAGTCCAGACTACACCAGACCAGACCAGACTACACCAGACCAGACTAGACTACACCAGACCAGACTACACCAGACCAGACTAGACTACACCAGACCAGACTACACCAGACCAGACCAGACTACACCAGACCAGACTAGACTACACCAGACCAGACTAGACTACACCAGACCAGACTAGACTACACCAGACCAGACTACACCAGACCAGACTACACCAGGCCAGACTAGACTACACTAGACCAGACCAGACTACACCAGACCAGACTAGACTACACCAGACCAGACTACACCAGACCAGACTAGACTACACCAGACCAGACCAGACCAGACTAGACTACACCAGACCAGACTAGACCAGACCAGACTATACTACACTAGACCAGACCAGACTAGACAGACCAAACTAGTCCAGACAAGACCAGACTAGACCAGACCAGACCAGACCAGACCAGACCAGACTAGACCAGACCAGACCAGACCAGACCAGACTAGACTAGACTAGACCAGGCCAGACTAGACCAGACCAGACCAGACTAGACTACACCAGACCAAACTACACCAGACTAGACTAGACTACACCAGACCAGACTAGACTAGACCAGACCAGACAGACCAGACTAGACCAGACCAGACTAGACTACACCAGAACAGACTACACCAGACCAGACTAGACTACACCAGACCAGACTAGACCAGACCAGATTATACTACACTAGACCAGACCAGACTAGACAGACCAAACTAGTCCAGACTAGACAGACCAGACTAGAGAGACCAGACTAGACCAGACCAGACAGACCAGACTAGACCAGACCAGACCAGACTAGAACAGACCAGACCAGACCAGAACAGACTAGACCAGACAGAACAGACTAGACCAGACCAGACAGACCAGACTAGACCAGACCAGACCAGATTAGACTACACCAGACCAGACTAGACTACACCAGACTAGACTACACTAGACCAGACTAGACTACACCAGACTAGACTACAGCAGACTAGACAACACTAGACCAGACTACACCAGACCAGACTAGACCAGATCAGACAGACCAGACTAGACCAGACTAGACAGACCAGACTAGACCAGACTAGACAATACCAGACTAGACCAGACCAGACTAGACAGACCAGACTAGCCAGACCAGACAGACCAGACTAGACAGACCAGACAGACCAGACTAGCCAGACCAGACAGACCAGACCAGACAGACCAGACCAGACAGACCAGACTAGACAGACCAGACTAGACAGACCAGATTAGACAGACCAGACTAGACAGACCAGACTAGACAGACCAGACCAGACTAGACAGACCAGATAGACCAGACTAGACAGACCAGACAGACCAGACCAGACAGACCAGACTCGACCAGACCAGACAGACCAGACTAGACAGACCACACCAGACAGACCAGACTAGACAGACCAGATAGACCAGACTAGACAGACCAGACTAGACAGACCAGAGAGACAAGACTAGAGCAGACCAGACTAGACAGACCAGACTAGACAAACCAGATAGACCAGACTAGACAGACCAGACAGACCAGACCAGAAAGACCAGACTAGACCAGACCAGACTAGACAGACCAGACCAGACAGACCAGACTAGACCAGACTAGACCAGAACAGACTAGACCAGACCAGACAGAACAGACTAGACCAGACCAGACAGACCAGACCAGACTAGACCAGACTAGACCAGACCAGACCAGACTAGACCAGACCAGACAGACCAGACTAGACCAGACCAGACCAGACCAGACTAGACCAGACCAGACTAGACTACACCAGACCAGACTAGACTACACCAGACTAGACTACACTAGACCAGACTAGACTACACCAGACTAGACTACACCAGACTAGACTACACTAGACCAGACTACACCAGACCAGACTAGACCAGATCAGACAGACCAGACTAGACCAGACTAGACAGACCAGACTAGACCAGACTAGACAAGACCAGACTAGACAGACCAGACCAGACAGACCAGACTAGCCAGACCAGACAGACCAGACTAGACAGACCAGACAGACCAGACTAGCCAGACAAGACAGACCAGACTAGACAGACCAGACTAGACAGACCAGACTAGACAGACCAGACTACACAGACCAGACTAGACAGACCAGACTAGACAGACCAGACTAGACAGACCAGACTAGACAGACCAGACCAGACTAGACAGACCAGATAGACCAGACTAGACAGACCAGACAGACCAGACCAGACAGACCAGACTAGACCAGACCAGACCAGACCAGACAGACCAGACTAGACAGACCACACCATACAGACCAGACTAGACAGACCAGACTAGACAGACCAGAGAGACCAGACTAGAGCAGACCAGACATACCAGTCAGACCAGACTAGACCAGACTAGACAGACCAGACCAGACTCAGACCTGCAGACCAGACTAGACCAGACTAGACAGACCAGACAGACCAGACCAGAAAGACCAGACTAGACCAGACCAGACTAGACAGACCAGACCAGACAGACCAGACTAGACAGACCAGATAAACCAGACTAGACAGACCAGACTAGACAGACCAGAGAGACCAGACTAGACCAGACTAGACAGACCAGACTAGACCAGACCAGACAGACCAGACCAGACTATACCAGACCAGACTAGACCAGACTAGACCAGACTCAGACCTGCAGACCAGACTAGACCAGACCAGACAGACCAGACAGACCAGACTAGACAGACCAGACAGACTAGACCAGACTAGACAGACCAGACTAGACCAGACTCAGACCTGCAGACCAGACTAGACCAGACCAGACCAGACCAGACAGACCAGACTAGACAGACCAGACAGACCAGACCAGACCAGACAGACCAGACTAGACCAGACCAGACTAGACCAGACTCAGACCTGCAGACCAGACTAGACCAGACCAGACAGACCAGACCAGAAAGACCAGACTAGACAGACCAGACATACCAGTCAGACCAGACTAGACCAGACTAGACAGACCAGACCAGACTCAGACCTGCAGACCAGACTAGACCAGACCGGACTAGACAGACCAGACCAGACAGACCAGACTAGACTACACCAGACTAGACCAGACTCAGACCTGCAGAACAGACCAGACAGACCAGACCAGACAGACCAGACATACCAGACCAGACAGACCAGACAGACCAGACTAGACCAGACTAGATCAGACTAGACCAGACTAGACTAGACCAGACTAGACCAGACCAAACAAGACCAGACAAGACCAGACTAGATCAGACTAGACGGACCAGCCTAGACCAGACTCGACCAGACTAGACGGACCAGACCAGACTCAGACCTGCAGAACAGACTAGACGGACTAGACTAGACCAGACTAGACCAGACTCGACGGATCAGACTAGACCAGACCAGACTCAGACCTGCAGACCAGACTAGACCAGACCTGCAGAACAAACTAGACAGACCAGACTGACCAGACCAGACAGACCAGACTAGACCAGACCAGACTAGACCAGACTAGACCAGACAGACCAGACAGACCAGACCAGACTCGACTAGACCAGACCAGACCAGACTAGACCAGACCTGCAGAACAGACCAGACTAGACCAGAATGGACTAGACCAGACTAGACCAGTCTAGACTAGACTAGACCAGACTAGACCAGACTGGACCAGACCAGACTAGACCAGACTAGACCAGACCAGACTAGACCAGACCTGCAGAACAGACTAGGCAGACCAGACTGACCAGACCAGACAGACCAGACTAGACCAGACCAGACTAGACCAGAATGGACTAGACCAGACTAGACCAGTCTAGACTAGACTAGACCAGACTAGACCAGACTGGACCAGACCAGACCAGACTAGACCAGACTAGACCAGACTAGACCAGACTAGACCAGACTAGACCAGACCTGCAGAACAGACCAGACTAGACCAGACTAGACTAGACCAGACTAGACCAGACTAGACTAGACCAGACTAGACAGACCAGACTAGACAGACCAGACAGACCAGACAGACCAGACTAGACCAGAAATAGCTGCTTCACTGGGCCTATGTAATGACTGGGAATGTGGAGACTCACTAACTCACTCTGAATGGGTCTGTTCAAGATGGAATGTGGAGACTGTTAACTGTCACTGAAATGGCCACTAATATAACCTTATCCACTGATTTGCTGTTAGTCCCCTAGACTACAGAATGGAATGAGCTGTAGCTGTCTGTTTTTAAGAGTAGTAGCTACACTCATCACTAAGGAACCCAGCAAATACTTACTCTGCACCTTTTCCTTCTGTCTCCTGAACAGTGCTGGTAACCTTTTCCTGCCTGAGACATGGCAGATAATGTTACTGAGCAGTCCTGCCTGAGACAAGATAATGTTACTGAGCAGTCCTGCCTGAGACAAGATAATGTTACTGAGCAGTCCTGCCTGAGACAAGATAATGTTACTGAGCAGTCCTGCCTGAGACAAGATAATGTTACTGAGCAGTCCTGCCTGAGACATGGAAGATAATGTTACTGAGCAGTCCTGCCTGAGACATGGCAGATAATGTTACTGAGCAGTCCTGCCTGAGACAAGATAATGTTACTGAGCAGTCCTGCCTGAGACAAGATAATGTTACTGAGCAGTCCTGCCTGAGACAAGATAATGTTACTGAGCAGTCCTGCCTGAGACAAGATAATGTTACTGAGCAGTCCTGCCTGAGACAAGATAATGTTACTGAGCAGTCCTGCCTGAGACAAGATAATGTTACTGAGCAGTCCTGCCTGAGACATGGAAGATAATGTTACTGAGCAGTCCTGCCTGAGACATGGCAGATAATGTTACTGAGCAGTCCTGCCTGAGACAAGATAATGTTACTGAGCAGTCCTGCCTGAGACAAGATAATGTTACTGAGCAGTCCTGCCTGAGACATGGAAGATAATGTTACTGAGCAGTCCTGCCTGAGACATGGAAGATAATGTTACAGAGCAGTCCTGCCTGAGACATGGAAGATAATGTTACAGAGCAGTCCTGCCTGAGACAGAAGATAATGTTACAGAGCAGTCCTGCCTGAGACATGGAAGATAATGTTACTGAGCAGTCCTGCCTGAGACAAGATAATGTTACTGAGCAGTCCTTCCTGAGACATGGAAGATAATGTTACAGAGCAGTCCTGCCTGAGACAGAAGATAATGTTACAGAGCAGTCCTGCCTGAGACAGAAGATAACGTTACAGAGCAGTCCTGCCTGAGACAGAAGATAATGTTACAGAGCAGTCCTGCCTGAGACATGGAAGATAATGTTACTGAGCAGTCCTGCCTGAGACAAGATAATGTTACTGAGCAGTCCTTCCTGAGACATGGAAGATAATGTTACAGAGCAGTCCTGCCTGAGACAGAAGATAATGTTACAGAGCAGTCCTGCCTGAGACAGAAGATAACGTTACAGAGCAGTCCTGCCTGAGACAGAAGATAACGTTACAGAGCAGTCCTGCCTGAGACAGAAGATAACGTTACAGAGCAGTCCTGCCTGAGACAGAAGATAACGTTACAGAGCAGTCCTGCCTGAGACAGAAGATAACGTTACAGAGCAGTCCTGCCTGAGACAGAAGATAACGTTACAGAGCAGTCCTGCCTGAGACAGAAGATAACGTTACAGAGCAGTCCTGCCTGAGACAGAAGATAACGTTACAGAGCAGTCCTGCCTGAAACAGAAGATAACGTTACAGAGCAGTCCTGCCTGAGACAGAAGATAACGTTACAGAGCAGTCCTGCCTGAGACAGAAGATAACGTTACAGAGCAGTCCTGCCTGAGACAGAAGATAACGTTACAGAGCAGTCCTGCCTGAGACACGGAACCCAAATGTCATCCTTTGATCACAAGGATGTCCTCTTGGTCTAATGGTGAACATGTTGCGTTACTACGTGGGAGAACAAGGTTCAAATCCCACCAGTTACAATAACAGTATATCTCTGTCTCTCTCTCCGCTGTAGGTCAAGAGCGGTTTGGGAACATGACCCGTGTGTACTACCGAGAGGCCATGGGGGCGTTCATCGTGTTTGACGTGACACGGCCGACTACCTTCGAAGCCATCTCCAAGTGGAAGGAGGACCTGGACTCTAAACTCATGCTGACCAACAGAGAGGTGAGTACAGGACAGTGAGTTCGTTCTACCATGGTAAAGTACTATTTAAATCATCCTGTTCACGCATCACCTTCTTGCCTTTTACCTCTCTATTGGTCAGAGCATCGCCACGGTCCTATTGGCTAATAAATGTGACCATGGGCGGGAGGTTCTGACCAATAACGGCGTGAAGATGGACCAGTTCTGTAAAGACAACGGCTTTGTGGGCTGGTTCGAGACCTCAGCCAAGGTGGGAACACGCACGCACAGACAACATGCACAACAGCTTTGTGGGGTCCTCATTCTGCCACCCTCTATGGGCCTCACTCCACCCTATCTGAGATATCTACTGCAGCCCTCATCCTCAACAAACAACACCCGTTCTGCCAGTCACATTCTGTCAGAGGTCCCCAAAGCACACACATCCCTGGGTCGCTCCTCTTTTCAGTTCGCCTCAGCTAGCGACTGGAACGAGCTGCAAAAAACACTCTTACTGACAGTTGTGGCTGCTTTGTGTGATGTATTGTTGTTTCTACCTTCTTGCCCTTTGTGCTGTTGTCTGTGCCCAATAATGTTTCTACCTTGTTTTGTGTTGCTACCATCTTGTGGTCATGCTGTGTTGTTACCATGCTATGTTGTCATGTGTTGCTGCCTTGCTATGTTGTTGTCTTAGGTCTCTCTTTGTGTAGTGTTGTGGTGTCTCGCTTGTCGTGATGTGTGTTTTTGTTCTATATTGTGTGTTTTTGTTCTATATTGTGTGTTTTTGTCCTATATTATGTGTTTTTGTCCTATATTGTGTGTTTTTGTTCTATATTGTGTGTTTTTGTCCTATATTGTGTGTTTTTGTTCTATATTGTGTGTTTTTGTTCTATATTATGTGTTTTTGTTCTATATTATGTGTTTTTGTTCTATATTGTGTGTTTTTGTTCTATATTGTGTGTTTTTGTTCTATATTGTGTGTTTTTGTTCTATATTATGTGTTTTTGTCCTATATTATGTGTTTTTGTTCTATATTGTGTGTTTTTGTTCTATATTATGTGTTTTTGTTCTATATTATGTGTTTTTGTTCTATATTGTGTGTTTTTGTTCTATATTGTGTGTTTTTGTTCTATATTATGTGTTTTTGTCCTATATTGTGTGTTTTTGTTCTATATTATGTGTTTTTGTCCTATATTGTGTGTTTTTGTTCTATATTGTGTGTTTTTGTTCTATATTGTGTTTTTGTTCTATATTATGTGTTTTTGTCCTATATTGTGTGTTTTTGTTCTATATTGTGTGTTTTTGTTCTATATTATGTGTTTTTGTTCTATATTATGTGTTTTTGTTCTATATTATGTGTTTTTGTCCTATATTTTAATTATTATTTATTTATTTATTTTAATCCCCGCAGGAGGCCTTTTGCCTTTTGGTAGGCCGTCATTGTAAATAAGAATTTGTTCTTAACCGACTTGCCTAGTTAAATAAAAGGTTAGGGATAGGGTTCAGGGTTAGGGTTAGGGTTAAGGTTAGGGATAGGGTTCAGGGTTTAGGGTTAGGGTTAAGGTTAGGGATAGGGTTCAGGGTTAGGGCTAAGGTTAGGGATAGGGTTCAGGGTTAGGGTTAAGGTTAGGGATAGGGTTCAGGGTTTAGGGTTAGGGTTAAGGTTAGGGATAGGGTTCAGGGTTAGGGCTAAGGTTAGGGATAGGGTTTAGGGTTAGGGTTAGGGTTAAGGTTAGGGATAGGGTTTAGGGTTTAGGGTTAAGGTTAGGGATAGGGTTTAGGGTTAGGGTTAAGGTTAGGGATAGGGTTCAGGGTTAGGGTTAAGGTTAGGGACAGGGTTTAGGGTTAAGGTTAGGGACAGGGTTCAGGGTTAGGGCTAAGGTTAGGGATAGGGTTCAGGGTTAGGGTTAAGGTTAGGGATAGGGTTTAGGGTTAGGGTTAGGGTTAAGGTTAGGGATAGGGTTCAGGGTTAGGGTTAAGGTTAGGGATAGGGTTTAGGGTTAGGGTTAAGGTTAGGGATAGGATTTAGGGTTAGGGTTAAGGTTAGGGACAGGGTTCAGGGTTAGGGTTAAGGTTAGGGACAGGGTTTAGGGTTAGGAGGTTCTACAGGGGTCAGAGGTCATTGAGGTCATGGGCTAAGCTGCTGTCCAGTCAGACAGTCACTACACATTCCCACTGCTTCTAAATCAGTTGAACCAGGCTGTTTTACCTGTGTGAATACGGAGAGTATTCAGACCCCTTGACTTTTTCCACATTTTGTTATGTTATTATTATTCTAAATAATATTTAGAAATAGATTAAATTGTTTTTTTCTCATCAATCTTCACATAATACCCCATAATACCCCATAATACCCCACGATGACAAAGTAAAAACAGGTTTGTAGAACATTTTGCAGATTTATTAAAAATAAAAAACAGAAATATCACATTTACTTAAGCATTCAGACCCTTTACTCAGTACTTTGTTGCAGCACCTTTGGAAGCGATTTCAGCCTTAAGTCTTCCTGGGTATGAAGCTACAAGCTTAGCACACCTTTATTTGGGGAGTTTCTCCGCAGATCCTCCCGAGCTCTGTCAGGTTGGATGAGGAGCACCGCTGCACAGCTATCGGGTTCTTGGTCACCTCCGTGACCAAGGCCCTTCCACTCCGATTTCTCATTTTGGCCGGGAGGCCAGATCTAGGAAGAGTCTTGGAGGTTCTAAAGTTCTTCCATTTAAGAATGATGGAGACCACCGTGTTCTTGGGGACCTTCAATGCTGCAGAATATTTTTGGTACTCTTTCCCAGATCTGTGCCTCAACACGGTCCTGTCTCTGAGCTATACAGACAATTCCTTTGACCTCATTGCTTAGTTTTTGCTCTGACATGCACTGTCAACTGTGGGACCTTATATAGACAGGTGTGTGCCTTTCCAAATCATGTCCAATTAATTGAATTGACCACAGGTGGACTCCAATCACATTGTAGAAACATCTCAAGAATGATCAATGGAAACAGGATGCCACTGAGCTGAATTCTCGAGTCTCATAGCAAAGGGTCTGAATATTTATGTAAATAAGGTATTTCTGTTTTTTGATTTCTTTTGATTAATTTGCAAAAATTTCTAAAAACATGTTTTCTCTTTGACATTACTATATATTGTTTGTAGATTAATGAGGACAAATATAATTTAATCTATTTTAGAAAAAGGCTGTAACGTAACAAAATTTGCAAAAACTCAAGGGGTCTGAATACTTTCCGACCGGCACTGTAAGGATCAATAAAAACATTTCGAACAATGAAAATGTGTTTATATAAGTGTACTGAACCATGTTAAAGGAGCACCTGTTTTTGTTTAACAAGGCAACAGCTCTGAAACTAGCCAATAACTTTCATTCTTGTTGTTTTACTCCTTTAGGAGAATACCAACATCAGCGAGGCCGCGAACTTCCTGGTGAAACACATCATGGCTACAGAGAATGATTTCCTAAAGTCAGTGGTCCCAGACACCATCTCTCCAAAACTAAATGACTCACAACCTGGGAACTGCTCTGCCTGCTACAAACCATAGCTAGACGACTCACAACCTGGGATCTGCTCTGCCTGCTACAAACCATAGCGGGAGGAGAGGAGGAGATGACTGGGGATAATACGAGGGGAGGAGAAGATAGGAAGAGAGAACTGGTTCAAACTATAGAGGAAGGAGTGGAGGAGAGGTGAAGAGAGGAGAGGAGGCAGATCCTGGAGAAGAGAAAGAGGAAGTGGAACGGGACTATGTTGGTCCTCTGTAGTTCAGTTTATAGAGCATGGTGCTTGTAACACCAGGGTAATGGGTTCAATTCCAGGGACCACCCATACGTAAAATGTACACACGTGTGACTGTGAGTCGCTTTGGATAAAAGTGTCTGCTAAATGTAATATATTATTCTTAATATGTTGTGGAGCAGAGAGCGGAGAGATGATTGAATGTCACTACAAGTGCCCTCCATATCCACGTCTCCAGAAGACAGAGGCACTGATTTCAAAACATCCCCTTCTCCTCGATCCTTGGCCCTCCATTTACTCATTCATGCACAACTTCGTGTCCCAAAGCCGAGGGAGTAAATATTAGACCCTCATATTGCCACTTCAACCAAGCCAGCAAGCCGAGGGAGTAAATATTAGACCCTCATATTGCCACTTCAACCAAGCCAGCAAGCCGAGGGAGTAAATATTAGACCCTCATATTGCCACTTCAACCAAGCCAGCAAGCCGAGGGAGTAAATATTAGACCCTCATATTGCCACTTCAACCAAGCCAGCAAGCCGAGGGAGTAAATATTAGACCCTCATATTGCCACTTCAACCAAGCCAGCAAGCCGAGGGAGTAAATATTAGACTCTCATATTGCCACTTCAACCAAGCCAGCAAGCCGAGGGAGTAAATATTAGACCCTCATATTGCCACTTCAACCAAGCCAGCAAGCCGAGGGAGTAAATATTAGACCCTCATATTGCCACTTCAACCAAACCAGCAAGCCGAGGGAGTAAATATTAGACCCTCATATTGCCACTTCAACCAAGCCAGCAAGCCGAGGGAGTAAATATTAGACCCTCATATTGCCACTTCAACCAAGCCAGCAAGCCGAGGGAGTAAATATTAGACCCTCATATTGCCACTTCAACCAAGCCAGCAAGCCGAGGGAGTAAATATTAGACTCTCATATTGCCACTTCAACCAAGCCAGCAAGCCGAGGGAGTAAATATTAGACCCTCATATTGCCACTTCAACCAAGCCAGCAAGCCGAGGGAGTAAATATTAGACCCTCATATTGCCACTTCAACCAAGCCAGCAAGCCGAGGGAGTAAATATTAGACCCTCATATTGCCACTTCAACCAAGCCAGCAAGCCGAGGGAGTAAATATTAGACCCTCATATTGCCACTTCAACCAAGCCAGCAAGCCGAGGGAGTAAATATTAGACTCTCATATTGTCACTTCAACCAAGCCAGCAAGCCGAGGGAGTAAATATTAGACCCTCATATTGCCACTTCAACCAAGCCAGCAAGCCGAGGGAGTAAATATTAGACCCTCATATTGCCACTTCAACCAAGCCAGCAAGCCGAGGGAGTAAATATTAGACCCTCATATTGCCACTTCAACCAAGCCAGCAAGCCGAGGGAGTAAATATTAGACCCTCATATTGCCACTTCAACCAAGCCAGCAAGCCGAGGGAGTAAATATTAGACCCTCATATTGCCACTTCAACCAAGCCAGCAAGCCGAGGGAGTAAATATTAGACCCTCATATTGCCACTTCAACCAAGCCAGCAAGCCGAGGGAGTAAATATTAGACCCTCATATTGCCACTTCAACCAGCAAGGCTGCAAGCTTCACAGCGAAGTGATATCCCGACACGCACTGCGATATGTTTTGGAGTTTGCACAATTTTATACAAAATAATGGGGAGGCGTGCCTAATTATATGTCACGTAAATTTGATAATGTCTGATTTGGAGACTTGACACATGTAACAGATGAAAACCCTCCCAAATTAAATGGTTAACTGTTACTGAGTGTCAGCGGTTTGGTGAGGCGGAGTCAGGCGCAGGACACAGGTATGAGTAATAAACGGATAAGGCGGAGTCAGGCGCAGGACACAGGTATGAGTAATAAACGGATAAGGCGGAGTCAGGCGCAGGACACAGGTATGAGTAATAAACGGATAAGGCGGAGTCAGGCGCAGGACACAGGTATGAGTAATAAACGGATAAGGCGGAGTCAGGCGCAGGACACAGGTATGAGTAATAAACGGATAAGGCGGAGTCAGGCGCAGGACACAGGTATGAGTAATAAACGGATAAGGCGGAGTCAGGCGCAGGACACAGGTATGAGTAATTAACGGATAAGGCGGAGTCAGGCGCAGGACACAGGTATGAGTAATTAACGGATAAGGCGGAGTCAGGCGCAGGACACAGGTATGAGTAATAAACGGATAAGGCAGAGTCAGGCGCAGGACACAGGTATGAGTAATTAACGGATAAGGCAGAGTCAGGCGCAGGACACAGGTATGAGTAATAAACGGATAAGGCGGAGTCAGGCGCAGGACACAGGTATGAGTAATTAACGGATAAGGCGGAGTCAGGCGCAGGACACAGGTATGAGTAATAAACGGATAAGGCGGAGTCAGGCGCAGGACACAGGTATGAGTAATTAACGGATAAGGTGGAGTCAGGCGCAGGACACAGGTATGAGTAATAAACGGATAAGGCGGAGTCAGGCGCAGGACACAGGTATGAGTAATAAACGGATAAGGCGGAGTCGGGCGCAGGACACAGGTATGAGTAATAAACGGATAAGGCGGAGTCAGGCGCAGGACACAGGTATGAGTAATAAACGGATAAGGCGGAGTCAGGCGCAGGACACAGATATGAGTAATAAACGGATAAGGCAGAGTCAGGCGCAGGACACAGGTATGAGTAATAAACGGATAAGGCGGAGTCAGGCGCAGGACACAGGTATGATACACAGAGTTTACTCAAAATTCAAGCAATATTCCAACAAGGAAAAATACAGATATCCAGAGCACAAAAATAACGAACCACCATGACAACGACAATCACGCACAAAACAGAAAGGGAAGCCAGAGGGTTAAATAAGGAACATTGATTATGGAATGGAAACCAGGTAAAATGAAGACAAAACAAAACGAAAACGAAACATGGATCGGTGGCGACTAGAAAGCCGGTGACGTCGACCGCCGAACGCTGCCCGAACAAGGAGAGGGACCAACTTCGGTGGAAGTCGTGACACTGAATGAAATACCTCCCAAATTAAATGTTTAACTGTTGCTGTTATATACAAGGCATTCAGAAAGTATTCAGACACCTTCCCTTTTCCCACATTTTGTGACGTTACAGCCTTATTCTAAAATGGATCATTTTTATTTATTTTTTAATCAATATTCACACAATACCTTACAATGACAAAGCCAAAACAGATTTTTTTTAAACATTTTTGCAAATGTTTTCAAAATAAAAACCTTTTCAAAATTCACACACTTTGCTATGAGCCTCAAAATGTTGCTCAGGTGTTGTTTCCATTGATCATCCTTGAGATATTTCTACAACTTGATTGGAGTCCACCTGTGGTAAACTAAATTAAATGGACATGATTTGGAAAGGCACACACCTGTCTATATAAGGTCCCACAGTTGACAGTGCATGTCAGAGCAAAAACCTGGCCATGAGGTCGAAGGAATTGTCCGTAGAGCCTTGAGACAGGATTGTGTCGAGGCACAGATCTGGGGAAGGGTACCAAAACATTTCTGCAGCATTGAAGGTCCCCAAGAACACAGTGGCCTCCATCATTCTGAAATGAAGTTTGGAACCACCAAGACTCTTCCTAGATCTGGCCTCCCGGCCAAACTGAGCAATAGGGGGAGAAGGGCCGTGGTCAGGGAGGTGACCAATAATCCAGTGGTCACACTGACAGAGATCCAGAGTTCCTCTGTGGAGATGACCTTCCAGAAGGACAACCATCTCTGCAGTACTCCACCAATCAGGCCTTTATGGCCAGACAGAAACCACTCCTCAGTACAAGGGACATGACAGCCCGCTTGGAGTTTGCCAAAAGGCACCTAAAGGACTCTCAGACTTTGAGAAACAAGATTCTCTGAGCAACGTGCAGAGAGAATCTTGATCCACCAATCTGGCCTTTTCTATTTTTTTTTATTTTACCTTTATTTAACTAGGCAAGTCAGTTAAGAACAAATTGTTATTTACAATGAAAGCCCAAACTCGAACTCAGACGACGCTGGGCCAATTGTGCGTTCCCCTATGGGCCGGTTGTGATAACGGCCGGTTGTGATAAAGCCTGGAATCGAATCCGGGTCTGTAGTGATGCCTTCTAGCACTGAGATGCTGAGCAGACGGAAGGCACATGAAAGCCCTCTTGGAGTTTGCCAAAAGGCACCTAAAGACTTTCAGACCATGAGAAACAATATTCTCTGGTCTGATGAAACCAAGATTGAACTCTTTGGTCTGAATGCTCTGCATCACGTCTGGTGGAACCCTGGCTCCATCCCTACGGTGAAGCATGGTGGTGGCAGCATCATGCTGTGGGGATGTTTTTTTAGCGATAGGGACTGGGAGAATTGAGGCAAAGATGAACAGAGAAAAGTACAGAGAGATCCTTGATGAAAACCTGCTCCAGAGCGCTCAGGACCTCAGACTGCGGCTAAGGTTCACCTTCCAACAGGACAACAACCCTAAGCACACAGCCAAGACAACACAGGAGTGGCTTCGGGACAAGTCTCTGAATGTCCTTCAGTGGCCCAGCCTGAGCTCGGACTTGAACCCGATCGAACATCTCTGGAGAGACCAGAAAATAGCTGTGCAGCAATGCTCCCAATCCAACCTGACAGAGCTTGAGAGGATCTGCAGAGATGAATGAGAAACTCTCCAAATACTGATGTGCCAAGCTTCTAGCATCATACCCAAGAAGACTCAAGGCTGTAATCGATTTTTGTTTTCTGCCAAAGGTGTTTCAACAAAGTACTGAGTAAAGGGTCTGAATAAAAATGTACAAACATTTCGAATAACCAGTTTTTGGTATGTCATTATGTGGTGCTTGTGTGTGGATTAATGAGGGGAAAAAATAATGCAATCCATTTTAGAATAAGGCTGTAACGTAACAAACTGTGGAAGAAGGGGTCTGAATACTTTCTGAATGCACATCAGTTACTGGGATCATCAGTTACTGTTACTGGGATCATCAGTTACTGGGATCATCAGTTACTGTTACTGGGATCATCAGTTACTGTTACTGGGATCATCAGTTACTGGGATCATCAGTTACTGTTACTGGGATCATCAGTTACTGTTACTGGGATCATCAGTTACTGTTACTGGGATCATCAGTTACTGTTACTGGGATCATCAGTTACTGGGATCATCAGTTACTGTTACTGGGATCATCAGTTACTGTTACTGGGATCATCAGTTACTGGGATCATCAGTTACTGTTACTGGGATCATCAGTTACTGTTACTGGGATCATCAGTTACTGTTACTGGGATCATCAGTTACTGTTACTGGGATCATCAGTTACTGTTACTGGGATCATCAGTTACTGGGATCATCAGTTACTGTTACTGGGATCATCAGTTACTGGGATCATCAGTTACTGTTACTGGGATCATCAGTTACTGTTAATGGGATCATCAGTTACTGGGATCATCAGTTACTGTTACTGGGATCATCAGTTACTGTTACTGGGATCATCAGTTACTGTTACTGGGATCATCAGTTACTGTTACTGGGATACATCAGTTACCGTTACTGGGATCATCAGTTACTGGGATCATCAGTTACTGTTACTGGGATCATCAGTTACTGTTACTGGGATCGTCAGTTACTGGGATCATCAGTTACTGTTACTGGGATCGTCAGTTACTGTTACTGGGATCATCAGTTACTGTTACTGGGATCATCAGTTACTGTAACTGGGATCATCAGTTACTGGGATCATCAGTTACTGGGATCATCAGTTACTGGGATCATCAGTTACTGGGATCATCAGTTACTGTTACTGGGATCATCAGTTACTGGGATCATCAGTTACTGTTACTGGGATCATCAGTTACTGTTACTGGGATCATCAGTTACTGGGATCATCAGTTACTGGGATCATCAGTTACTGTTACTGGGATCATCAGTTACTGTTACTGGGATCATCAGTTACTGGGATCATCAGTTACTGTTACTGGGATCATCAGTTACTGTTACTGGGATCATCAGTTACTGTTACTGGGATCATCAGTTACTGTTACTGGGATCATCAGTTACCGTTACTGGGATCATCAGTTACTGGGATCATCAGTTACTGTTACTGGGATCATCAGTTACTGTTACTGGGATCATCAGTTACTGTTACTGGGATCATCAGTTACTGGGATCATCAGTTACTGTTACTGGGATCATCAGTTACTGTTACTGGGATCATCAGTTACTGTTACTGGGATCATCAGTTACTGTTACTGGGATCATCAGTTACTGTTACTGGGATCGTCAGTTACTGTTACTGGGATCATCAGTTACTGGGATCGTCAGTTACTGTTACTGGGATCATCAGTTACTGGGATCGTCAGTTACTGTTACTGGGATCATCAGTTACTGGGATCATCAGTTACTGTTACTGGGATCATCAGTTACTGTTACTGGGATCATCAGTTACCGTTACTGGGATACATCAGTTACTGTTACTGGGATCATCAGTTACTGGGATCATCAGTTACTGTTACTGGGATCATCAGTTACTGTTACTGGGATCATCAGTTACTGGGATCATCAGTTACTGTTACTGGGATACATCAGTTACTGTTACTGGGATCATCAGTTACTGGGATCATCAGTTACTGGGATCATCAGTTACTGGGATCATCAGTTACTGTTACTGGGATCATCAGTTACTGGGATCATCAGTTACTGTTACTGGGATACATCAGTTACTGTTACTGGGATCATCAGTTACTGGGATCATCAGTTACTGGGATCATCAGTTACTGTTACTGGGATCATCAGTTACTGTTACTGGGATCATCAGTTACTGTTACTGGGATCATCAGTTACTGTTACTGGGATCGTCAGTTACTGTTACTGGGATCATCAGTTACTGTTACTGGGATCGTCAGTTACTGTTACTGGGATCATCAGTTACTGGGATCGTCAGTTACTGTTACTGGGATCATCAGTTACTGGGATCGTCCGTTACTGTTACTGGGATCATCAGTTACTGGGATCATCAGTTACTGGGATCATCAGTTACTGGGATCATCAGTTACTGGGATCGTCAGTTACTGTTACTGGGATCATCAGTTACTGGGATCATCAGTTACTGTTACTGGGATCATCAGTTACTGTTACTGGGATCATCAGTTACTGTTACTGGGATCATCAGTTACTGGGATCATCAGTTACTGTTACTGGGATCATCAGTTACTGGGATCATCAGTTACTGTTACTGGGATCATCAGTTACTGTTACTGGGATCATCAGTTACTGTTACTGGGATCGTCAGTTACTGTTACTGGGATCATCAGTTACTGGGATCATCAGTTACTGTTACTGGGATCATCAGTTACTGTTACTGGGATCATCAGTTACTGGGATCATCAGTTACTGGGATCATCAGTTACTGGGATCATCAGTTACTGTTACTGGGATCATCAGTTACTGTTACTGGGATCATCAGTTACTGTTACTGGGATCATCAGTTACTGTTACTGGGATCATCAGTTACTGGGATCGTCAGTTACTGGGATCATCAGTTACTGTTACTGGGATCATCAAGTCGGAAATTTACATACACCTTAGCCAAATACATTTAAACTCAGTTTTTCACAATTCCTGACAATTAATCTTAGTAAATATGCCCTGTCTTAGGGCAGTTAGGATCACCACTTAATTTTAAGATTGTGAAATGTCAGAATAATAGTAGAGAGAGTGATTTATTTCAGCTTTTATTTATTTCATCACATTCCCAGTGGGTCAGAAGTTTACATACACTTAATTAGTATTTGGTAGCATTGCCTTTAAATTGTTAAACTTGGGTCAAACATTTCAGGTAGCCTTCCAAAAGCTTCCCACAATAAGTTGGGTTCATTTTGGCCCATTCCTCCTGACAGAGCTGGTGTAACTGAGTCAGGTTTGTAGGCCACCTTGCTCGCACAAGCTTTTTCAGTTCTGTCCACAAATTTTCTATATGATTGAGGTCAGGGCTTTGTGATGGCCACTCCAATACCTTGACTTTGTTGTCCTTAAGCCATTTTGCCACAACTTTGGAAATATGCTTGGGGTCATTGTTAGTCGAGGTAATTGAGGTCATATGTACATGTAGGTAGGGGTAAAGTGACTGTTCATAGATAATAAACAGTGAGTAGCAGCAGCGTTAAAAAAGGATCAATGCAAATTGTCCAGGTAGCCATTTGATTAGCTGTTCAGCAGTCTTATGGCTTGGGGGTAGAAGCTGTTAAGAAGTCTTTTGGACCAAGACTTGGTGCTCCGGTACCGCCCTGTGCGGTAGCAGGAAACCTCTGTAGAGCCTTGCGGTCGGAGGCTGAGCAGTTGCCATGACAGGTGGTGATGCAACCCATCGGGATGCTCTTGATGGTACAGCTGTAGAACTGTAGAAATTTTTGAGGATCTGAGGACCCATGCCAAATCTTTTCAGTCTCCGGAGGGGGAATAGGCGTTGTCGTACCCTCTTCACGACTGTCTTGGTGTGTTTAGACCGTGATAGTTTGTTGGTGATGTGGACACCAAGGAACTTGAAGCTGTCAACCTGCTCCACTATTGTCCCGTCGATGAAAATGCGGGCGTGCTCGGCCCTCCTTTTCCTGTAGTCCACAAACATCTACTTTGTCATAATAACACTGAGGGAGAGATTGTTGTCCTGGTAACACACTGCCAGGTCTCTGACCTCCTCCCTGTAGGCTGTCTAATTGTTGTCAGTGATCAGGCCTACCACCGTTGTGTCATCTGTAAACTTAATGATGGTGTTGGAGTCTTGCCTGGCCGTGCAGTCATGAGTGAACATGGAGTACAGGAGGGGACTAAGCACTCACCTCTTCAGGGGCCTTAGTGTTGAGGATCAGCGTGGCGATGTGTTGTTGCCTACACTTACCACCTGGGGGCGGCCCGTCAGAAAGTCCAGGATCCAGTTGCAGAGGGAGGTGTTTAGTCCCAGGGTACTTAGAGAAGTGATGAGCTTTGTGGGCACTATGGTGTTGAACGCTGAGCTGTAGTCAATGAACAGCATTCTTACGTAGGGGTTATTTTTGTCCAGGTTGGAAAGGGCAGTGTGGAGTGCGATTGAGAATGCGTCATTTTTGGATCAGTTGGAGTGGGTCTAGGGGTTCCGGGATGATGGTGTGAGCCATGACCAGCCTTTCAAAGCACTTCAGTGATTCTGGACATGAGTGCTAAAGGGCGGTAATCATTTAGGCAGGTTGCCTTCGTGTTCTTGGGCACAGGGACTATGGTGGTCTGCTTGAAATATGTTGGTACTACAGACTCAGCCAGGGAGAGGTTGAAAACATCAGTGAAGACACTTGCCAGTTGTTCAGCGCATGCTCGGAGTACACGTCCTGGTAATCCGTCTGGCCCTGCGGCCTTGTGAATGTTGACCTGTTTAAAGGTCTTAACTGACATCGGCTACAAAGAGGGTGATCACACAGTCGTCCGGAACAGCTGGTGCTCTCATGCATCTTCAGTGTCGCTTGCCTCAAAGCGAGCATAGAAGTAATTTAGCGTGTATCCCCCATATCACGTTTCAGGAGAAGACCCAGATGCAGACAGTGTCGAATTAACAAAAGTTTATGACTAAAAACAGGGGCAGGCAAAACAACAGGTCAAGGGCAGGCAGAGGTCAGTTATCCAGGGTGGTGTGACAAGGTACAGAACGGAAGGCAGGCTCAACTAGAAAACAGGAACTAGAAAACGACAGGAGGGGAAACCACTGGTAGGTTTGACGAACAAAACGAACTGGCAACAGGCAAACAGATAACATGCGTATAAATACACAGGGGATAATGGGGCAGATGGGAGACACCTGGAGGGGGGTGGAGACAAGCACAAAGACAGGTGAAACAGATCAGGATGTGACATATAACATTCATTTGGTTGCTAGAATTTTGTTTAATAATTGTATGTTGAAAAACGTCTGGGTCCTTAAATGAAACTTTTTATTAATCACAATTTTCTTTAACCATTTATGTTCTTTAATGTCTGACAGACAAGTTCCTTACTTTCTCCCCCTTCTACTTGCCTCTTCCATTTTTGCAGTAATGCTGCAATTTGTTGGTAGTAATTTTGTTTAGAGCAGACATTTCCATATACTTTTGTTAGCTGCATGTGTGACATAACTCTAACAGTCCTATTTATTATATAATTTACAATTATTTATCTTTATCGATTTATGCTATTTCAGTTTAACCATAATATTTGTTGTAAAATTTGTTCTGTCTTTTCTGGTGGATTAAACTGAAATTGCAACCAACTTTCTATGGCTCGTTTTTAAAAATACTACTAAACTATAGTACATGGAATTGTTTTAAGAAGTTCATACCAAGGATCATTTTCCTATTTGATTTTGAATTTTAAGACACCTTAAACTATACAAAAAAAGTTGTATTATTATTAGAGATATGTCTTTGTGCTGACCTGTTGCACCCTCGACAACTACTGTGATTATTATTATTTGACCCTGCTGGTCATTTATGAACATTTGAACATCTTGGCCATGTTCTGTTATAATCTCCACCCGGCACAGCCAGAAGAGGACTGGCCACCCCTCATAGCCTGGTTCCTCTCTAGGTTTCTTCCTAGGTTTTGGCCTTTCTAGGGAGTTTTTCCTTAGCCACCGTGCTTCTACACCTGCATTGCTTGCTGTTTGGGGTTTTAGGTGTCGCGTCTGCTCCCGCTCTTCCCTCCTCTGGCGCTTGAGGGCGCCAGGCTGCCCTGCATCACTCACTCCTATCATCCATTACGCACACCTGCCTTCCCTCGTCACGCGCATCAGCGATATTGGACTCACCTGGACTCAGTTTATTTCCTCCCATATATTTGTCAGTTCCCTGCTCTGATCCCTGCTGCTGCACTACTTGTTTTTTGTCTGTGTTACCTGTTTGCTGACGCTGTTCCTGTCTCGTTCCATGTCCGTTTCCTGTCTCGTTCCATGTCCGTTTCCTGTCTCGTTCCATGTCCGTTTCCTGTCTCGTTCCATGTCCGTTTCCTGTCTCGTTCCATGTCCGTTTCCTGTGTCGTTCCATGTCCGTTTCCTGTCTCGTTCCATGTCCGTTTCCTGTCTCGTTCCATGTCCGTTTCCTGTCTCGTTCCATGTCCGTTTCCTGTCTCGTTCCATGTCCGTTTCCTGTGTCGTTCCATGTCCGTTCCTTATTAAATGTTTGACTCTCCGAACCTGCTTTGTCTCTCCAGCGTCATCCCATTTGACACTTTGCATACGGACTACAGTAACATTATAGCAGTATAGTATTAATAGTAGTATTAGTATAGTAGTAGTAGAAGTAAATTAAATGTTTGACTCCCCGAACCTGCTTCGTCTCTCCAGCATCATCCCATGTGACAAGGGAGGAGGAAGACAGCGTGAAGGCACACAGCAAACACACTTTCCCACACTTTTATTACCCTAGGGTCCAGTGGACCAGAACACCACAGTGGACCAGAACACCACATTAATGTGTAGGGGGGTCCAGTGGACCAGAACACCACAGTGGACCAGAACACCACATATGTAATATGAATGTGTAGGGGGGTCCAGTGGACCAGAACACCACATTAATGTGTAGGGGGGTCCAGTGGACCAGAACACCACAGTGGACCAGAACACCACATATGTAATATTAATGTGTAGGGGGGGTCCAGTGGACCAGAACACCACATATGTAATATTAATGTGTAGGGGGGGTCCAGTGGACCAGAACACCACATATGTAATATTAATGTGTAGGGGTGGTCCAGTGGACCAGAACACCACATATGTAATATTAATGTGTAGGGGGGGTCCAGTGGACCAGAACACCACATTAATGTGTAGGGGGGTCCAGTGGACCAGAACACCACATATGTAATATGAATGTGTAGGGGGTCCAGTGGACCAGAACACCACATATGTAATATTAATGTGTAGGGGGGTCCAGTGGACCAGAACACCACATATGTAATATTAATGTGTAGGGGGGTCCAGTGGACCAGAACACCACATATGTAATATTAATGTGTAGGGGGGGTCCAGTGGACCAGAACACCACATTAATGTGTAGGGGGGTCCAGTGGACCAGAACACCACATATGTAATATTAATGTGTAGGGGGGGTCCAGTGGACCAGAACACCACATTAATGTGTAGGGGGGTCCAGTGGACCAGAACACCACATATGTAATATTAATGTGTAGGGGGGTCCAGTGGACCAGAACACCACATATGTAATATTAATGTGTAGGGGAGGTCCAGTGGACCAGAACACCACATATGTAATATTAATGTGTAGGGTGGTCCAGTGGACCAGAACACCACATATGTAATATTAATGTGTAGGGGGGTCCAGTGGACCAGAACACCACATATGTAATATTAATGTGTAGGGTGGTCCAGTGGACCAGAACACCACATATGTAATATTAATGTGTAGGGGGGTCCAGTGGACCAGAACACCACATATGTAATATTAATGTGTAGGGGAGTAAACAGTGTGCACTCAATGAAAATGTGTTCTTTTACATGTACTTCACAGAAAACGAGCCAAGGCCAATGAGTCTCAGGTTGAAAAAAGAATTAACTGTATCATTTTTCTTTTAGTAAACATTCAAAATGGGTCCCACCGACCCAAACACCACACAAGGGTTAAGAAGCAACGAAATTCCACAAATTAACTTTAACAAGGCACACCTGTTAATTGAAATGCATTCCGGGTGACTACTTCATCAAGCTGGTTGAGAGAATGCCAAGACTGTGCAAAGCTGTCATCAAGTCAAAGGGTGGCTACTTTGAAGAATCTCAAATATATTTTGATTTGTTTAACACTGTTTTGGTTACTACATGATTCCATATGTGTTATTTCATAGTTTTGATGTCTTCACTATTATTCTACAATGTAGAAAATAGTAAAAATAAAGAAAAACCCTTGAATGAGTAGGTGTGTCCAAACTGTTGACTGGTTCTGTATGTTTAGTGTTTAGAATGTTTCTTTCTCGTTGACAAACAAAATTACAATTAAACCCATTTTAATCCCACTTTGTAACACAACACAATGTGTAAAAAGTCAAGGGGAAGACTTTCTGAAGGCATTGTAATTTAAACCGTGTGATTGTTTTGGAATAAAACGTTCAATATATTTTCTTTAACATCCTCTGCATTGTGTACTTATTGAAAAGACCGCCTGAAATTTCAGCCTGTTTTGGTGGGATAGAGTTTTGACCTGCCTGGTGACATCACCATGAGGTATAATAGTTAATAGACCAATAAGAAAGACAGTTCCAAACCTCTAAGCCAATAAGAACTAGTTTTCGGGTTTCCCCCTCCCCACTCACACCATTCACAGATAGTCCTAGCTAAATTCCTTCTTGAGAAATATTTTTTTTTGTTGCTAAAATGCATTTTCTTCCCTTTTTTAATGGAAATCTATTACAGTATGCCGCTTCGTTGTTCTCCAGAAAGGATTAGATATTGATTTAAAAATGGCTGCTTGATGTTATATCTGCCTTCCAACTGTTTCCCCATAAATTAACCTAAAATATTTGATTATAAAATACAACAAGCCTCCCAGTACAACTGATAATACAATAGACCCTTCCAGGGCGTTATGGGTCACTTATCAGAGAAATTATGGTTTTAAATCGCGTGTCTGACGTCTCAGCAACCTACGTACATGTTGTGTCACGACTCCGACCGAGGCAGGCTCTCCTTCCCGTTCGGGTGGCGCTCGGCGGTCGTCGTCACCGGCCTATTAGCTGCCACTGATCCTTTTCTCCCCCTCCTTATGTGTTTATTGGTTACACCTGTTTTGTATTAGGTTTGTAATTAGTTGGGCTTATCAGTCAGCCGGCCCGCCCGTTTCTTTGTGCGGAATTGTTAGTTGGTAAGAGTGGTGTTTGTTTTCGATCTACATTGTTACTGGACTGTTTTCGTTCCCCCCCGTGTCTGGGGTTGTTTTATGAGAACACCCAGTGCATAGAAGGGTGGCCTAGTTTCTCAGTGTTCATTAAAGAACATTTGTTATTGCACCTGCTGTTTCCTGCGCTTGACTTCGCACTCCGACACCCAGTCCTTACATGTTGGAACCCAGCCGTTTATTATCAAACTAACAGATTTGACGTTGTTTTATGTGAACCCAATAAATGTGTTATTTTACAGAGTTCTCAACCAGCCACGTCCTTGATCCTGCAATAACCTTTTATATGAGAGGTGTGTGTGTGTGTGTGTGTGTGTGTGTGTGTGTGTGTGTGTGTGTGTGTGTGTGTGTGTGTGTGTGTGTGTGTGTGTGTGTGTGTGTGTGTGTGTGTGTGTGTGTGTGCGTGCGTGCGTGTGTGTGTGTGTGCACGTATGTCCCTGTCCCTTTGGCTCAGTGGCAGTAAATGTTTAACAGTATTTTAACGAGCAACCCCAAGACAAATGAAATGGTGACAAGAAGAACACTGCCTGTCTGACTCAGAGGTCACAGTTCAGCCTTGCTAGCCTGGAACACGGAGAAACCACACAATACAGTTCAGCCTTGCTAGCCTGGAACACAGAGAAACCTCACAATACAGTTCAGCCTTGCTAGCCTGGAACACAGAGAAACCACACAATACAGTTCAGCCTTGCTAGCCTGGAACACGGAGAAACCACACAATACTTCACCATAGATCAGCACCTAATTCACCACCTCAGTCATATCTACCCTGGAACAAATAACCCTGGATGCTGTACCCCAGTCATATCTACCCTGGTACAAATAACCCTGGATGCTGTACCCCAGTCCCATCTACCCTGGTACAAATAACCCTGGATGCTGTACCCCAGTCCTATCTACCCTGGTACAAAAAAAAACTGGATACAGAGCACCACTCTGGCCCCACCAGAGCACCACTCTAGCCCCACCAGAGCACCACTCTAGCCCCTACAGAGCACCACTCTAGCCCCTACAGAGCACCACTCTAGCCCCTACAGAGCACCACTCTAGCCACTATAGAGCATCACTCTAGCCCCTACAGAGCACCACTCTAGCCCCTACAGAGCACCACTCTGGACCCACCAGAGCACCACTCTAGTCACTACAGAGCACCACTCTAGCCACTACAGAGCACCACTCTAGCCACTACAGAGCACCACTCTAGACCCACCAGAGCACCACTCTGGCCACTACAGAGCACCACTCTGGCCCCTCCAGAGCACCACTCTAGCCCCTACAGAGCACCACTCTAGCCCCTCCAGAGCACCACTCTAGCCCCACCAGAGCACCACTCTAGCCCCTCCAGAGCACCACTCTAGCCACTACAGAGCACCACTCTAGCCACTACAGAGCACCACTCTAGCCCCTCCAGAGCACCACTCTAGCCCCTACAGAGCACCACTCTAGCCCCTCCAGAGCACCATTCTAGCCACTACAGAGCACCACTCTGGCCCCACCAGAGCACCACTCTAGCCCCTACAGAGCACCACTCTAGCCCCTCCAGAGCACCACTCTAGCCCCTACAGAGCACCACTCTAGCCCCTCCAGAGCACCACTCTAGCCCCTACAGAGCACCACTCTGGCCCCTCCACAACTATCCAAAGACAGCACATCAACAACACAGTATCATATCGAACAGACTGGGTTAAATATATGAATGAGATTCTCTTTAATTTGAAGTAGAAATACAATATTTTTATATCACAAATCCAATAGATTATATCAATGAAATCAGTCATACAGTACATCCCAACAGCTATTCATCAGGATAGAACCCCTCATGGTTTCCCTCTGTCCAATGGAGTGGATTCGTGGCCATATTCTCTGATCTTATTGGCTGTGGTCGGAGGTGTGGCGGGCTCAGATCCTCCTACTTGCAGCACTGTGAGGAAACAGGAAACAGAATCAGAGTGTCAGGAAGTGGGGTGTGAGGTTATCCTTGTCTCTGTGTGTTTGTGTTTTGGTCTTCTTGTCGGTACCAGATGTCCTCACAGGGATAGTAAACACAAGAACAATTTGGACATGTGACGACATTTCACCAGTCCCCATAAGGAAAAAGGTTATTTTATGTTTGGGTTAAGGTTACAGTTTGGGTTAGGGTTTGGCATTTGGGGTTAAGGTTAGGATTAGGTTTAGCGTTAGGGAAAATCGAATTTTGAATGTAAATCAATTGTTTGGTTCCCACAAGGACAGTAAAACAAACACCTGTGTGATCCACCTCCAGCGAGAGACGATGGCGAGCAATATGGTACAGCCTATCACCACCAGGCCTGCTACCATGGGAAAGATCAGGTCTGTCTGGAACTGAAGGGTCTTGTCTGGAGAGAGGAGAGGCAGATGGGAGGAGAGGAGAGGAGAGGAGAGGAGAGGAGAGGAGAGGAGAGGAGAGGAGAGGAGAGGAGAGGAGAGGAGAGGAGAGGAGAGGAGAGGAGAGGAGAGGAGAGGAGAGGAGAGGAGAGGAGAGGAGAGGCAGATGGGAGGAGAGGAGAGGAGAGGAGAGGAGAGGAGAGGAGAGGAGAGGAGAGGAGAGGAGAGGAGAGGAGAGGAGAGGAGAGGAGAGGAGAAAACATGATGAGAGGACATCAGGAGAGAAAGAAAGGAATTCAGGTCTGCGGTAAATGCAGAGAAGTAAGTGTGTTGCATTGTGGGAGCGTGTCTCTTCCCTGACCTGTGACAGTGACTTCAAAAGATTTGGTGCGATTTGGGTAAATGGGCGATGACGTCACACAGCTGTAGGGACCTTGGTGTACTGCCCTGTCCACCCGGCCCACCTTCAGACGAGACTTAACGCCGTCGTTGGACAGTAGGAAGCTGCCCTCTGATAGGTGGATGGGGTCTCCGTGCTGTTGCCATGACACCACGACGGGGGGATTGGCAAAGACGTCACATGACAATTCCAGCTCCCTAGTCTGCTCCACCGACACCTCCTCCTTCCCAGAGTGCAACGGGGCGTCTAGGGAGCACAGGTTAGAGGTCAGTGGCAACAACGGGTCAATGGTTAGAGTTTAAAATGCAGACGTCAAAAGGGAAGGGATGTGGCTCAGATAAAGTTATTAGCTATTGAGATAGTTGGACGGTGACCATGGAGAACTTTATGTGTGTGTGTGTGTGTGTGTGTGTGTGTGTGTGTGTGTGTGTGTGTGTGTGTGTGTGTGTGTGTGTGTGTGTGTGTGTGTGTGTGTGTGTGTGTGTGTGTGTGTGTGTGTGTGTGTGTGTGTGTGTGTGTGCTACTGTGTGTGTGTGTGTGTGTGAGTGAGTGTGTGAGAGAGAGAGACATACAGGTGACCTCCAGCTGGACTGAGGCGTTGACGCTGGCATTGTTCTTCATCTGGCAGGTAAAGATGGCGGCGTGGTCGAGGTGGGTTACGGGCGTGACACAGAGCCTGCTGCTGCCCCAGGTGTTGCCCGCTGCAATGCTGACCAGCTGACCGTTCCTCAGCCACACCAGCTCTTCCTCCTGGGGCTCAGACAGACAGGTCAGAGACACTGTCTTCTCCAGCTCTGTGTGGACAAAGCCTCCACTGACTTCTGGAACTGACTTCACCTCTAACCCTGGGGAGGGAGGGGAGAGAGGGGGAAGAGGGGGAGGGAGGGAGGGAGAGGGGGCGGGAGGGAGGGAAAGAGAAGGATGGACAGAGGGGAAGGGGGAGGGAGGGATGGAGGGGGGGGTCAGATGGAGGGAGAGATGGAGGGGGAGGGGGAGGTGAAGGGAGAGAGAGGGGCAGGTAGGGAGGGATAGATGGAGGGAAGAGGAGAGAGAGGGAGGGAGAGGGGAAGGGAGGGATGGAGGGACGAGGAGAGAGAGGGGGGAGGGAGAGGGGAAGGGAGGGATTGACGGAGGGAAGAGGAGAGAGAGGGAGGGAGAGCGGAAGGGAGGGATGGACGGAGGGAAGAGGAGAGAGAGGGGGGAGGGAGAGGGTTATGACTGAGGTGTAGAGTGTAGAGTCACCTGAGGCTGAGAGGTGAATGATAAAAGGGAAAGAAGAGAGTTTGGAGCGGTGAGAGGTGGAGAGGTGAGAGGTCAAGGGTCAGATGTTGAAAGGTCAGGGGTGAAAGATTAGAGGTCAGAGGTCAGTCTCACCTGAGATCTGTGTGGTAAAGTAGAGCACCAGCAAGAACACACTGGCTTTCACTGACATCATCATCTTACCCAGAAACCCACACCGCCTGGGGAGAGAGGACAGAACACAGTGGTCATTCTATCAGAGAGAAACTGTGGGCTGGGAGTTTACAGACACAGACGGACTCTGGGCAGGGACCACCACTTGTTAAAAGAGAATATAAACTGAATAGCTGGACGTTTAAACAGACACAGCCTGTATAGTACTACAGTACATCTGAATACTGTATAGCACTAGAGTACATCTGAATACTGTATAGTACAGTACATCTGAATACTGTATAGTACTGTACATCTGAATACTGTATAGTGCTACAGTACATTTGAATACTGTATAGTACAGTACATCTGAATACTGTATAGTACTACAGTACATCTAAATACTGTATAGTACTGTACATATGAATACTGTATAGTACTACAGTACATCTGAATACTGTATAGTACTACAGTACATCTGAATACTGTATAGTACTACAGTACATCTGAATACTGTATAGTACTGTACATCTGAATACTGTATAGTGCTACAGTACATTTGAATACTGTATAGTACAGTACATCTGAATACTGTATAGTACTACAGTACATCTAAATACTGTATAGTACTGTACATCTGAATACTGTATAGTACTGTACATCTGAATACTGTATAGTACTACAGTACATCTGAATACTGTATAGTACAGTACATCTGAATACTGTATAGTACTACAGTACATCTAAATACTGTATAGTACTGTACATATGAATACTGTATAGTACTACAGTACAACTGAATACTGTATAGTACTGTACATCTGAATACTGTATAGTACTACAGTACATCTGAATAATGTATAGTACTACAGTACATCTGAATACTGTATAGTACTACAGTACATCTGAATAATGTATAGTACTGTACATCTGAATAATGTATAGTACTGTACATCTGAATACAGTAAAGTACTACTGTACATCTGAATACTGTATAGTATTGTACATCTGAATACGGTATAGTGCAGTACATCTGAATACTGTATAGTACTACAGTACATCTGAATAATGTATAGTACTGTACATCTGAATACTGTATAGTACTACAGTACATCTGAATACTGTATAGTGCTACAGTACATATGAATACTGTATAGTACTGTACATCTGAATACTGTGTAGTACAACAGTACATCTGAATAATGTATAGTACTGTACATCTGAATACTGTATAGTACTGTATATCTGAATACTGTATAGTACTGTACATCTGAATACTGTACAGTACTGTACACCTGAATACTCTATAGTACTACAGTACATTTAAATACTGTGTTGTACTGTACATCTGAATACTGTATAGTACTGTACATCTGAATACAGCAAAGTACTACTGTACATCTGAATACTGAATAGTACTGTACATCTGAATACGGTATAGTGTAGTACATCTGAATACTGTATAGTACTACAGTACATCTGAATACTGTATAGTACTGTACATCTGAATACTGTATAGTACTGTACATCTGAATACTGTATAGTGCTACAGTACATCTGAATACTGTATAGTACTGTACGTCTGAATAATGTATAGTACTGTACATCTGAATACTGTGTAGTACTACAGTACATCTGAATAATGTATAGTGTTGTCCATCTGAATACTGTATAGTACTGTACATCTGAATACTGTATAGTACTGTACATCTGGATAATGTGTAGTACTACAGTACATCTGAATAATGTATAGTACTGTACATCTGAATACTGTATAGTACTACAGTACATCTGAATACTGTATAGTGCTACAGTACATCTGAATACTGTATAGTACTGTACATCTGAATACTGTGTAGTACTACAGTACATCTGAATAATGTATAGTACTGTACATCTGAACACTGTATAGTACTGTACATCTGAATACTGTATAGTACTGTACATCTGAATACTGTACAGTACTGTACATCTGAATACTCTATAGTACTACAGTACATCTAAATACGGTGTTGTACTGTACATCTGAATACTGTATAGTACTGTACATCTGAATACAGCAAAGTACTACTGTACATCTGAATACTGTATAGTACTGTACATCTGAATATGGTATAGTGTAGTACATCTGAATACTGTATAGTACTACAGTACATCTGAATACTGTATAGTACTGTACATCTGAATACTGTGTAGTACTGTACATCTGAATACTGTATAGTACTACAGTACATATGAATACTGTATAGTACTACAGTACATCTGAATAATGTATAGTACTACAGTACATCTGAATACTGTATAGTACTACAGTACATATGAATACTGTATAGTACTACAGTACATATGAATACTGTATAGTACTACAGTACATCTGTATACTGTATAGTACTACTCTACATCTGAATACTGTATAGTACTACTCTACATCTGTATACTGTATAGTACTGTACATTTGATTACTGTATAGTACTACAGTACATCTGAATACTGTATGGTACTACAGTATATCTGAATACTGTATTGTACTGTACATCTGAATACTGTATAGTACTGTGCATCTAAATACTGTATAGTACTACAGTACATCTGAATAATGTATAGTACTACAGTACATCTGAATACGGTATAGTACTGTACATCTGAATACTGTATAGTACTACAGTCCTACTGAATTCTGTATAGTACTACAGTCCTACTGAATAATGTATAGTACTGTACATCTGAATACTGTACAGTACTGTACATCTTAATACTCTATAGTGCTACAGTACATCTGAATACTGTATAGTACTGTACATCTGAATACTGTGTAGTACTACAGTACATCTGAATAATGTATAGTACTGTAGATCTGAAAAATGTATAGTACTACAGTACATCTAAATACTGTATAGTACTGTACATCTGAATACTGTATAGTACTACAGTACATCTAAATACTGTATAGTACTGTACATCTGAATACTGAATAGTAAAACTGTATATCTGAATACTGTATAGTACTACTGTACATTTGAATACAGTATAGTGCTGTACATCTGAAAACTGTATAGTACTGTACATCTGAATACTGTGTAGTACTACAGTACATCTGAATAATGTATAGTGTTGTCCATCTGAATACTGTATAGTACTGTACATCTGAATACTGTATAGTACTGTACATCTGGATAATGTGTAGTACTACAGTACATCTGAATAATGTATAGTACTGTACATCTGAATACTGTATAGTACTACTGTACATCTGAATACTGTATAGTACTACAGTACATCTGAATACTGTATAGTGCTACAGTACATCTGAATACTGTATAGTACTGTACATCTGAATACTGTGTAGTACTACAGTACATCTGAATAATGTATAGTACTGTACATCTGAACACTGTATAGTACTGTACATCTGAATACTGTATTGTACTGTACATCTGAATACTGTACAGTACTGTACATCTGAATACTGTATAGTACTACAGTACATCTAAATACGGTGTTGTACTGTACATCTGAATACTGTATAGTACTGTACATCTGAATACAGCAAAGTACTACTGTACATCTGAATACCGTATAGTACTGTACATCTGAATATGGTATAGTGTAGTACATCTGAATACTGTATAGTACTACAGTACATCTGAATACTGTATAGTACTGTACATCTGAATACTGTGTAGTACTGTACATCTGAATACTGTATAGTACTACAGTACATATGAATACTGTATAGTACTACAGTACATCTGAATAATGTATAGTACTACAGTACATCTGAATACTGTATAGTACTACAGTACATATGAATACTGTATAGTACTACAGTACATATGAATACTGTATAGTACTACAGTACATCTGTATACTGTATAGTACTGTACATTTGATTACTGTATAGTACTACAGTACATCTGAATACTGTATGGTACTACAGTATATCGGAATACTGTATAGTACTGTACATCTGAATACTGTATAGTACTGTGCATCTAAATACTGTATAGTACTACAGTACATCTAAATAATGTATAGTACTACAGTACATCTGAATACGGTATAGTACTGTACATCTGAATACTGTATAGTACTACAGTCCTACTGAATACTGTATAGTACTACAGTCCTACTGAATAATGTATAGTACTGTACATCTGAATACTGTACAGTACTGTACATCTTAATACTCTATAGTGCTACAGTACATCTGAATACTGTATAGTACTGTACATCTGAATACTGTGTAGTACTACAGTACATCTGAATAATGTATAGTACTGTAGATCTGAAAAATGTATAGTACTACAGTACATCTAAATACTGTATAGTACTGTACATCTGAATACTGTATAGTACTACAGTACATCTAAATACTGTATAGTACTGTACATCTGAATACTGAATAGTAAAACTGTATATCTGAATACTGTATAGTACTACTGTACATTTGAATACAGTATAGTGCTGTACATCTGAAAACTGTATAGTACTGTACATCTGAAAACTGTATTGTAATACTGTACACCTGAATACTGAATAGTAAAACTGTATATCTGAATACTGTATAGTACTACTGTACATCTGACTGCTGTATACTAAAACTGTACATTTGAAAACTGTATAGTACTACTGTACATCCGAATACTGTATAGTACTACTGTACATCTGAATACTGTATAGTAATACTGTACATCTGAATACTGTATAGTACTGTGCATCTGAATACTGTATAGTACTACTGTACATCTGAATACTGTATAGTACTGTACATCTGAATACTGTATAGTACTGTACATCTGAATACTGTATAGTAATACTGTACATCTGAATACTGTATAGTAATACTGTACATCTGAATACGGTATAGTACTGTACAGCTGAATACTGTATAGTACTACTGTACATCTGAATACTGTATAGTAATAATGTACATCTGAATACTGTATAGTACTGTACATCTGAATACTGTATAGTAATACTGTACATCTGAATACTGTATAGCACTGTACATCTGAATACTGTACAGTAATAATGTACATCTGAATACTGTATAGTACTGTACATCTGAATACTGTATAGTACTACTGTACATCTGAATACTGTGTAGTACAACAGTACATCTGAATAATGTATAGTACTGTACATCTGAATACTGTATAGTACTGTATATCTGAATACTGTATAGTACTGTACATCTGAATACTGTACAGTACTGTACACCTGAATACTCTATAGTACTACAGTACATTTAAATACTGTGTTGTACTGTACATCTGAATACTGTATAGTACTGTACATCTGAATACAGCAAAGTACTACTGTACATCTGAATACTGAATAGTACTGTACATCTGAATACGGTATAGTGTAGTACATCTGAATACTGTATAGTACTACAGTACATCTGAATACTGTATAGTACTGTACATCTGAATACTGTATAGTACTGTACATCTGAATACTGTATAGTGCTACAGTACATCTGAATACTGTATAGTACTGTACGTCTGAATAATGTATAGTACTGTACATCTGAATACTGTGTAGTACTACAGTACATCTGAATAATGTATAGTGTTGTCCATCTGAATACTGTATAGTACTGTACATCTGAATACTGTATAGTACTGTACATCTGGATAATGTGTAGTACTACAGTACATCTGAATAATGTATAGTACTGTACATCTGAATACTGTATAGTACTACAGTACATCTGAATACTGTATAGTGCTACAGTACATCTGAATACTGTATAGTACTGTACATCTGAATACTGTGTAGTACTACAGTACATCTGAATAATGTATAGTACTGTACATCTGAACACTGTATAGTACTGTACATCTGAATACTGTATAGTACTGTACATCTGAATACTGTACAGTACTGTACATCTGAATACTCTATAGTACTACAGTACATCTAAATACGGTGTTGTACTGTACATCTGAATACTGTATAGTACTGTACATCTGAATACAGCAAAGTACTACTGTACATCTGAATACTGTATAGTACTGTACATCTGAATATGGTATAGTGTAGTACATCTGAATACTGTATAGTACTACAGTACATCTGAATACTGTATAGTACTGTACATCTGAATACTGTGTAGTACTGTACATCTGAATACTGTATAGTACTACAGTACATATGAATACTGTATAGTACTACAGTACATCTGAATAATGTATAGTACTACAGTACATCTGAATACTGTATAGTACTACAGTACATATGAATACTGTATAGTACTACAGTACATATGAATACTGTATAGTACTACAGTACATCTGTATACTGTATAGTACTACTCTACATCTGAATACTGTATAGTACTACTCTACATCTGTATACTGTATAGTACTGTACATTTGATTACTGTATAGTACTACAGTACATCTGAATACTGTATGGTACTACAGTATATCTGAATACTGTATTGTACTGTACATCTGAATACTGTATAGTACTGTGCATCTAAATACTGTATAGTACTACAGTACATCTGAATAATGTATAGTACTACAGTACATCTGAATACGGTATAGTACTGTACATCTGAATACTGTATAGTACTACAGTCCTACTGAATTCTGTATAGTACTACAGTCCTACTGAATAATGTATAGTACTGTACATCTGAATACTGTACAGTACTGTACATCTTAATACTCTATAGTGCTACAGTACATCTGAATACTGTATAGTACTGTACATCTGAATACTGTGTAGTACTACAGTACATCTGAATAATGTATAGTACTGTAGATCTGAAAAATGTATAGTACTACAGTACATCTAAATACTGTATAGTACTGTACATCTGAATACTGTATAGTACTACAGTACATCTAAATACTGTATAGTACTGTACATCTGAATACTGAATAGTAAAACTGTATATCTGAATACTGTATAGTACTACTGTACATTTGAATACAGTATAGTGCTGTACATCTGAAAACTGTATAGTACTGTACATCTGAATACTGTGTAGTACTACAGTACATCTGAATAATGTATAGTGTTGTCCATCTGAATACTGTATAGTACTGTACATCTGAATACTGTATAGTACTGTACATCTGGATAATGTGTAGTACTACAGTACATCTGAATAATGTATAGTACTGTACATCTGAATACTGTATAGTACTACTGTACATCTGAATACTGTATAGTACTACAGTACATCTGAATACTGTATAGTGCTACAGTACATCTGAATACTGTATAGTACTGTACATCTGAATACTGTGTAGTACTACAGTACATCTGAATAATGTATAGTACTGTACATCTGAACACTGTATAGTACTGTACATCTGAATACTGTATTGTACTGTACATCTGAATACTGTACAGTACTGTACATCTGAATACTGTATAGTACTACAGTACATCTAAATACGGTGTTGTACTGTACATCTGAATACTGTATAGTACTGTACATCTGAATACAGCAAAGTACTACTGTACATCTGAATACCGTATAGTACTGTACATCTGAATATGGTATAGTGTAGTACATCTGAATACTGTATAGTACTACAGTACATCTGAATACTGTATAGTACTGTACATCTGAATACTGTATAGTACTACAGTACATATGAATACTGTATAGTACTACAGTACATCTGAATAATGTATAGTACTACAGTACATCTGAATACTGTATAGTACTACAGTACATATGAATACTGTATAGTACTACAGTACATATGAATACTGTATAGTACTACAGTACATCTGTATACTGTATAGTACTGTACATTTGATTACTGTATAGTACTACAGTACATCTGAATACTGTATGGTACTACAGTATATCGGAATACTGTATAGTACTGTACATCTGAATACTGTATAGTACTGTGCATCTAAATACTGTATAGTACTACAGTACATCTAAATAATGTATAGTACTACAGTACATCTGAATACGGTATAGTACTGTACATCTGAATACTGTATAGTACTACAGTCCTACTGAATACTGTATAGTACTACAGTCCTACTGAATAATGTATAGTACTGTACATCTGAATACTGTACAGTACTGTACATCTTAATACTCTATAGTGCTACAGTACATCTGAATACTGTATAGTACTGTACATCTGAATACTGTGTAGTACTACAGTACATCTGAATAATGTATAGTACTGTAGATCTGAAAAATGTATAGTACTACAGTACATCTAAATACTGTATAGTACTGTACATCTGAATACTGTATAGTACTACAGTACATCTAAATACTGTATAGTACTGTACATCTGAATACTGAATAGTAAAACTGTATATCTGAATACTGTATAGTACTACTGTACATTTGAATACAGTATAGTGCTGTACATCTGAAAACTGTATAGTACTGTACATCTGAAAACTGTATTGTAATACTGTACACCTGAATACTGAATAGTAAAACTGTATATCTGAATACTGTATAGTACTACTGTACATCTGACTGCTGTATACTAAAACTGTACATTTGAAAACTGTATAGTACTACTGTACATCCGAATACTGTATAGTACTACTGTACATCTGAATACTGTATAGTAATACTGTACATCTGAATACTGTATAGTACTGTGCATCTGAATACTGTATAGTACTACTGTACATCTGAATACTGTATAGTACTGTACATCTGAATACTGTATAGTACTGTACATCTGAATACTGTATAGTAATACTGTACATCTGAATACTGTATAGTAATACTGTACATCTGAATACGGTATAGTACTGTACAGCTGAATACTGTATAGTACTACTGTACATCTGAATACTGTATAGTAATAATGTACATCTGAATACTGTATAGTACTGTACATCTGAATACTGTATAGTAATACTGTACATCTGAATACTGTATAGCACTGTACATCTGAATACTGTACAGTAATAATGTACATCTGAATACTGTATAGTACTGTACATCTGAATACTGTATAGTACTACTGTACATCTGAATACTGTATAGTAATACTGTACATCTGAATACTGCATAGTAATACTGTACATCTGAATACTGTATAGTACTGTACATCTGAATACTGTATAGTAATACTGTACATCTGAATACTGTATAGTAATACAGTACATCTGAATACTGTATAGTAATACTGTACATCTGAATACTGTATAGTAATACTGTACATCTGAATACTGTATAGTACTACTGTACATCTGTATGGTACTGTACATCTGAATACTGTATAGTACTCAACATTTGAATACTGTATTGTAATGCTGTACATCTGATTACTGTTTAGCAGCATTGTAGGAGTAGGGATTTTGTAGGCTGTTGGTTACTGATTACAGTTGAATCTCACATAGACAGGTCCGCCTTACCTCGTTAAAATGTATTAAACTACGTCAGTCAGTTCATTTAAGAACAAATTCTTATTTACAATGACGGCCTACCCCAGCCAAACCCGGACGATGCTGGGTCAATTGAGCGCCGCCCTATGGGACTACCAATCTACTCTGGACAGTAAACGTTGTCTTTATGTCCTGGATTAAATGATGTATTTCAATGTAACTAATTACTCAGGAGGCAGTAGTAAGGATGGAGAAACTAATGGCAGGTTTCAGAAAGAGGTCGTATATACAGAGATAACTATTCCGCCCTGAGACAGTAGAAGAAGGAAATATCAATCTGGAGAGGAATACTCACAGAAAGTCACAGAATTTCAAAGGTTATCTAATGTTGCCTTGTTAGTCTTGTGTTAGTTTCCTGTAGGTTGTGTCTAGAGTGGTGTATCTAGTTTGTAGGTCTGACTGATCCCTATAAAGACTTTATATCAAGGAATTTATAGCCTTTACCAGAATTACTCACTTTCTCTCTCTCTCTCTCTCTCTCTCTCTCTCTCTCTCTCTCTCTCTCTCTCTCTCTCTCTCTGTCTCTGTCTGTCTGTCTCTCTCTCTCTCTCTCTCTCTCTCTCTCTCTCTCTCTCTCTCTCTCTCTCTCTCTCTCTCTCTCTCTCTCTCTGTCTGTCTGTCTCTCTCTCTCTCTGTCTCTCTCTCTCTCTCTCTCTCTCTGTCTCTCTCTCTCTCTCTCTCTGTCTCTCTCTCTCTCTCCTTCTCTCTCTCTCTCTCTCTCTCTCTCTCTCTCTCTCTTCCTGTCTCTCTCTCGCTCTCTCACACTCACTTTATTGGCATTGGACACATCCCACTGGGCAGGCACTGGTTGAAGCAATATTGTTCCCACGTCATTTCGTTTTCGGCAGCTATATATAAAAATATTAAATAAAAAAAAGTGATATGAAAAATTAATGTGTCTGTTTTTGTCTTATGTTTGATGATTGACAGTGAGTTTATAGTGTTGTTTTCTGTTGGTGGTGAGGATACAGGAAGTTGTTTTCTGTTGGTGGTGAGGATACAGGAAGTTGTTTTCTGTTGGTGGTGAGGATACAGGAAGTTGTTTTCTGTTGGTGGTGAGGATACAGGAAGTTGTTTTCTGTTGGTGGTGAGGATACAGGAAGTTGTTTTCTGTTGGTGGTGAGGATACAGGAAGTTGTTTTCTGTTGGTGGTGAGGATACAGGAAGTTGTTTTCTGTTGGTGGTGAGGATACAGGAAGTTGTTTTCTGTTGGTGGTGAGGATACAGGAAGTTGTTTTCTGTTGGTGGTGAGGATACAGGAAGTTGTTTTCTGTTGGTGGTGAGGATACAGGATATATTTGTTGTTTTAAGAGGGAATGTGTTAAAGGCTTTTGGTTTTTCTTTTTATGTTTTGAGGTTGGACTTTTAGGGAGTATGGCATTTTAGAACGCAGGGTGCACAGATTGGTGTCACCTCGTCAGTCAGTACAGTGGGGCAAAAAAGTATTTAGTCAGCCACCAATTGTGCAAGTTCTCCCACTTAAAAAGATGAGAGAGGCCTGTAATTTTGATCATAGGTACACTTCAACTATGACAGACAAAATGAGGAAAAAGAAATCCAGAAAATCACATTGTAGGATTTTTTATGAATTTATTTGCAAATTATGGTGGAAAATAAGTATTTGGTTAGACTTTACCGTGAAATGCTTACTTACAAGCCCTTAACCAACAGTGCGGTTCAAGAAGAGCTAAGAAAATATTTACCAAATAAACTAAAGTAAAAAATACTAAAAAGTAATACAATAACATAACAATAACGAGGCTTTATACAAGGGGTACCGGTACCGAGTCAGTGTGCGGTGGTACAGGTTAGAGGTCATTTGTACATGTAGTTTGGGGGTAGAAGCTGTTAAGGAGCCTTATTGGTCCTAGACTTGGCGCTCCGGTACCGATTGCCGTGCGGTAGCAAAGAAAACAGTCTATGACTTGGTTGACTGGAGTCTCTGACAATTTTATGGGCTTTCCTCTGACACCGCCTGGTATGGATGGCAGGAAGCTTGGCCCCAGTGATGTACTGGGCCGTTAGTGGGGGCCTGTTCAGCTCGCCTTTTCCTGTAGTCCACGAACAGCTCCTTTGTCTTGCTCACATTGAGGGAGAGGTTGTTGTCCTGGCACCACACTGCCAGTTCTCTGACCTGCTCCCTATGTGCTGACTCATCGTTGTCGTTGATCAGGCCTACTGTTGGGTCGCCAGCAAACTCAATAATGGTGTTGGAGTCGTGTTTGGACACGCATTCGTGGGTGAACATGGAGTACAGGAGGGGACTAAGTCCACACCCCTGGGAACCAACTCAGGCCACCATAAACCTACAAACCCCCAGACCATACAAAATCCCCATAGATAAACAAAAACCCTAGACAAGACAAAAAACCTAGACAATACAAAAACTAAACAAACCACCCTTGTCACACCCTGACCTAACCAAAAAATAAAGAAAACAAATATAACTAAAGTCAGGGCGTGACACCATTAAAGAACACCCTCTGTGTTCTGTTAGACAAGTAACTCTTTATCCACAATATAGCAGGGGGTGTAAAGCCATAACACAATATAGCAGGGGGTGTAAAGCCACAACACAATATAGCAGGGGGTGTAAAGCCATAACACAATATAGCAGGGGGTGTAAAGCCATAACACAATATAGCAGGGGGCGTAAAGCCATAACACAATATAGCAGGGGGCGTAAAGCCATAACACAATATAGCAGGGGGCGTAAAGCCATAACACAATATAGCAGGGGGTGTAAAGCCATAACACGTACATTTTTCCAGCAGCAGACTATGATCGATAATGTCAAAAGCTGCACTGTTAGTGTGATTTATATGTTCATATGAATTATTAGAATATTCCACCCTGAAAGCCATATGATTGTATGAAATTGATTAGAATCATGATGAAATTGATTGAAAGCATAGGATTATTCTAGTGATGTGTGTGGTTTTAGACAGTTGAATTATATATCCGTGAGTGTAGCTTTTAGTCAGAATTAGAGCATAATCTGTGTTTTAGTATCTTAAAGGACTGTCTGAGCAAGATTCGGTGCCGACCTTGGCTGGGGGGGCCACTGAGAGCACTTGGCTGGGGGGGCCACTGAGAGCACTTGGCTGGGGGGGCCACTGAGAGCACTTCCCAGGGTCTCCCTATCTTGAGGGAGGACGGGGAGTGAGTTTCACGGACTCCCCTAATCTCTGTCGGCTGGGTAGCTGAACAGTGTGTGCGTAGGCTACTGTAACGTTCTTCGTCGGGCGAAAGAGAGGAGGACCAAAATGCAGCGTGGTGAGTATTCATTTTAATAAGAATACTTAAACAACGAACAAAACAATAAACCGACAAACGAACGAAAACGTAACAGTCCCGTATGGTGAACACAAACACAGGAAACAGGAACAATCACCCACAACCCACAATAGAAAACAGGCTACCTAAATATGGTTCCCAATCTGAGACAACGACTAACACCTGCCTCTGATTGAGAACCATATCAGGCCAAACACATAGAAACAGACAAACTAGACATACAACATAGAATGCCCACTCATATCACACCCTGACCAAACAAAACATAGAAACAAACAACGCAAAGTATGGTCAGGGCGTGACACATACCTACTGTTTGTGTGCAAATGTATGTGCGTATGAATTCTGTTTGTGTGCAAATGTATGTGCGTATGAATTCTGTTTGTGTGCAAATGTATGTGCGTATGAATTCTGTTTGTGTGCAAATGTATGTGCGTATTGTAACGGCAGTCTAAGTCGTCATCCTCCTCAGACGAGGAGAGGCGAGAAGGATCTGAGGACCAATGTGCAGCGTGGTAATTTTCCATTATTTAATTAACACAAAACAAGACACTATACAAAATGACAAAACAAACTAACCGTCACAGTCCTAGCTGGTGCAGACAAAACACAAAGACAGGAAACAACCACCCACAATCCCCAACACAAAACAAGCCACCTATATATGATTCTCAATCAGGGACAACGATTGACAGCTGTCTCTGATTGAGAACCATATTAGGCTGGACACAGAAACAGACAAACTAGACACACAACATAGAATTCCCACCCAGCTCACGTCCTGACCAACACTAAACAAGCAAAACACATAAGAACTCTGGTCAGGACGTGACACGTATGAATTCTGTTTGTGTGCAAATGTGTGTGTATAAGGAGCTAGTATAAAATGAATGGTTTTTGTACAACTAACCAGCGCTCTCGTAAATAAACTTTCTGACTATCGTAGCCGGGCCTCCGTCTGATTCATTTCAACCCGTTTCTTACAAATCCTGGGTTTCAGACGGAGTAGTTCATTGAATTGGATTCATGAGCATTGAGAACATAATTCTCATAACAAAACAGCCCCCACAATATTTGTATCATCAATTTCTCTCAGCCAATCAACAGTAATTTGTGTAAGTGCTGTGGTTGTTGAATGTCCTTCCCTATAAGCTGAACGTCTGTTGTCACTTTGTTTACTGTAAAATAGCATTGTATCTGGTCAAATTAAGGGTTGGTAACAGGCTGATTGGGCGGGTATTTGAGCCAGTAAAGAGGGCTTTACTATTCTTGGGTAGCAGAATTACTTCAGCTTCCCTCCAGGACAGAGGGCACACACTCTCTAGTAGGCTTAGATTGAAGATGTGGCAAATAGGAGTGACAATATCGTCCGCTATTATCCTCAGTAATTTTCCATCCAGATTGTCAGACCCAGGTGCCTTGTCATTGTTGATGGACATCAATCATTGTTTCACCTCTGCCACACTGACGTTACGGAATTCAAGATTACAGTGCTTGTCTTTCATAATTTGGTCCGAGATACTTGGATGTGTAGTGTCAGCGTTTGTTGCTGGCATGTCATCCCTAAGTTTTCTTATCTTGCCATTGAAAAAGTCATTAAAGTAGTTGGCTTATCAGTGGGCTTTGTGATGAATGAGTCATATGATTCAATGAGCCATCTGATTCAATGAGCCATCTGATTCAATGAGCCATCTGATTCAATGAGCCATCTGATTCATTGAGGCATCTGATTAAATGAGCCATCTGATTCAATGAGTCATCTGATTCAATGAGCCATATGACTCAATGAGCCATCTGATTCAATGAGCCATCTGATTCAATGAGCCATCTGATTCAATGAGCCATCTGATTCAATGAGCCATCTGATTCAATGAGCCATCTGATTCAATGAGCCATCTGATTCAATGAGTCATCTGATTCAATGAGCCATATGACTCAATGAGCCATCTGATTCAATGAGCCATCTGATTCAATGAGCCATCTGATTCAATGAGCCATCTGATTCAATGAGTCATCTGATTCAATGAGCCATCTGATTCAATGAGCCATCTGATTCAATGAGCCATCTGATTCAATGAGCCATCTGATTCAATGAGTCATCTGATTCAATGAGCCATATGACTCAATGAGCCATCTGATTCAATGAGCCATCTGATTCAATGAGCCATCTGATTCAATGAGTCATCTGATTCAATGAGCCATCTGATTCAATGAATGATGGAGCCGAGTAGGCCTTTTTCCCAACATTTCATCTAAGCTGCTCCAAAGCTTTTTACTTTCATTCTAAGTGTAGTTTCTACTTATTTTTACTCAGTTTAGTGTCTATTTAAAATACATTTGCCAATGTGTTGTGCAGCCAGACTTATTGGTTACTTTGAAGAATCTCAAATATAAAATATATTTTAATTTCTTTAATACTTTGTTGTTTACTACAGTACATGAGTTCATATGTGTTTTTGATGTCTTCACTATTATTCTACAATGTAGAAAATAGTCAAAATAAAGAAAATCCCTGGAATGAGTAGGTGTGTCCCAAACTTGTAGAAATATAACAAAACCATTTGACATAAAAACATGTGAGATCAAAGGTTAAAGGTTAAAGTGCATTCAAGAGGAGGCGGTTCGATGGCTCAACACAACACACACACTGCTACAGCCATATTCTCAGTCATTCATTAATCAGATGTTGTGAACCACAACTCAGATCAGGGCTCAGACACTTAGGCATTCCTCAACAGATTACTGAGTCCTGTAACACACAAACCCCTCAGCCTAGCTTGGCCACTTACAGCGACAAAACATGAGCCTGTTTGTGGCTCTCTCCCTCTCTTACTCTTTGATTCTCTCTCTCTCGCTCTCTCTCTCTCTCTCTCTCTCTCTCTCTCTCTCTCTCTCTCTCTCTCTCTCTCTCTCTTTCGCCCTGTGTTCCTCTGGGAGGTAGTCGACTATTTAATCAGTTACAGGGACGTGTGTGTGTGTGTGTGTGAGTGAGTGTGTGTGTGTGTTTCTCTGCCTCTATGAACTGACTGACTGACTGTGCTATGTTACCTCACAGGGCACGTAATCTCTCTCTCTTTCTGTCCCCCTCTCGCTTCCCTTTTCTCTCTCTCTCTCTCTCTCTCTCTCTCCCTACTTTCTCACTCTCCGTCTCCCTCTCTTATGCTCCCTCTCTCTCTCTCCCTCTGTCTCTTTCTCTTGGCTGAATGGAGAAGGCAGAATTTGTAGGTTCGTTGCCGGGGCCTGGCCTGGTTGCTGGGGATGTAGTTGCCTTGTCGGAGGTGGCGCGGGGTACAGGCGAGGAGCCGGCGGAGGCAGTGGTCAGTTCCAGACTGTTCCGCTGTGTGAGTGTCCGACGCTGGATACCCCTGGCCTACAGAGAGGAACTCTACCATGTACTGAGACTCACAGGACCTCTGGTGAGACACAAACTGTGTGTGTGTGTGTGTGTGTTTGTGTTTGTGTGTGTGTGTGCGCACGCGCATGTTCAGCGTAGTTCAGTCACTGTCTGACTGAACAACCTTTCCTCCCAGCGACTAGAGTTATTGTAATGGACTGTTGTTATAGATACACTACATGGCCAAAAGTATCTGGACCCCCCAAAATCAGTGGAATAGAGCACAAAGTCATGCAATCTCCATAGACAAACATTGGCAGTAGAATGGTCCATACTGAAGAGCTCAGTGACATTCAACGTGGCACCTTCACAGGACGCCACCTTTCCAACAAGTCAGTCAAAATGTTCTGTCCTCAGTGGCAAAATTCACTACCGAGTTCCGAACTGTCTCTGGAAGCAACGTCAGCACAAGAACTGTTTGTCAGGAGCTTCATGAAATGGTTTTCCATGGCGGAGCAGCCGCACACAAGCCTAAGATCACCATGCGCAATACCAAGCGTTGGCTGGAGTGGTGTAAATCTTGTCTCCATTGGACTCTGGAGCAGTGGAAACGAGATCTGTGGAGTTATGAATCACGCTTCACCATCTGGCAGCTCGACGGACAAATCTGGGTTTGGCGGATGCCAGGAGAACGCTACCTGCCCAAATGCGTAGTGCCAACTGTAAAGTTTGGTGGAGGAGGAATAATGTTCTGGGGCTGTTTTTCATGGTTCGGGCCCCTGAGTTCCAGTGAAGGGAAATCTTAACGTTACAGCAGACAATGACATTCTAGATGATTCTGTGCTTCCAACTTCGTGGCAATAGTTTGGGGAAACCTTTCCTGTTTCAGCATGACAATGCCCCCATGCACAAAGCTAGGTCAATACAGAAATGGTTTGTCGTGATCGGCATTGAAGAACTTGACTGGCCTGCACAGAGCCCTGACCTCAACCCCATCGAACACCTTTTGGATGAATTGGAATGGCGACTGCGAGCCAGGCCTTATCTCCCAACATCAGTGCCCAACCTCACTAATGCTCTTATGGCTGTATGGAAGCAAGTCCCCGCAGCAATGTTCCAACATCTAGTGGAAAGCCTTCCCAGAAGAGTGGAGGCTGTTATAGCAGCAATGTTCCAACATCTAGTGGAAAGCCTTCCCAGAAGAGTGGAGGCTGTTATAGCAGCAATGTTCCAACATCTAGTGGAAAGCCTTCCCAGAAGAGTGGAGGCTGTTATAGCAGCAATGTTCCAACATCTAGTGGAAAGCCTTCCCAGAAGAGTGGAGGCTGTTATAGCAGCAATGTTCCAACATCTAGTGGAAAGCCTTCCCAGAAGAGTGGAGGCTGTTATAGCAGCAATGTTCCAACATCTAGTGGAAAGCCTTCCCAGAAGAGTGGAGGCTGTTATAGCAGCAATGTTCCAACATCTAGTGGAAAGCCTTCCCAGAAGAGTGGAGGCTGTTATAGCAGCAATGTTCCAACATCTAGTGGAAAGCCTTCCCAGAAGAGTGGAGACTGTTATAGCAGCAATGTTCCAACATCTAGTGGAAAGCCTTCCCAGAAGAGTGAAGGCTGTTATAACAGCAATGTTCCAACATCTAGTGGAAAGCCTTCCCAGAAGAGTGGAGGCTGTTATAGCAGCAATGTTCCAACATCTAGTGGAAAGCCTTCCCAGAAGAGTGGAGGCTGTTATAGCAGCAATGTTCCAACATCTAGTGGAAAGCCTTCCCAGAAGAGTGGAGGCTGTTATAGCAGCAATGTTGGGACAAACTCCATATTAATGGCATTGATTTTGGAATGAGATGTTTGATGAGCAGGTGTCCACATACTGTTGGTTATGTATGTCTGGAGTCAATGTCACTTATAGATACAACACAGAATCAAATCAGTAACACATTCATAGCCCCTTTATAAAACCAGTCATTGCCCCTTTATAAAACCAGTCATAGCCCCTTTATAAAACCAGTCATAGCCCCTTTATAAAACCAGTCATTGCCCCTTTATAAAACCAGTCATAGCCCCTTTATAAAACCAGTCATAGCCCCTTTATAAAACCAGTCATAGCCCCTTTATAAAACCAGTCAAAGCCCCTTTATAAAACCAGTCAAAGCCCCTTTATAAAACCAGTCATAGCCCCTTTATAAAACCAGTCATAGCCCCTTTATAAAACCAGTCATAGCCCCTTTATAAAACCAGTCATAGCCCCTTTATAAAACCAGTCATAGCCCCTTTATAAAACCAGTCATAAGAACTTTATAAAACCAGTCATAGCCCCTTTATAA